>NW_025535473.1:0-96444 GCF_020615455.1 Coregonus clupeaformis | reverse complement strand
CAGTATGGCTGGTCTCTAGAGGTTGAGATAGAACACAGTCTGGCTGGTGTATCCAGAGGTTGAGATAGACACAGTCTGGCTGGTGTATCTAGAGGTTGGTAGATATAGACACAGTCTGGCTGGTGTATCTAGAGGTATAGATAGACACAGTCTGGCTGGTGTATCTAGAGGTATAGATAGACACAGTCTGGCTGGTGTATCATGAGGTTGGTATAGATAGACACAGTCTGGCTGGTGTATCTAGAGGTTGGTATAGATAGACACAGTCTGGCTGGTGTACCTACAGGTAGAGATAGACACAGTCTGGCTGGTGTATCTAGAGGTTGGTATAGATAGACACAGTCTGGCTGGTGTATCTAGAGGTATAGATAGACACAGTCTGGCTGGTGAATCTAGAGGTATACAAAGACACAGTCTGGCTGGTGTATCTAGAGGTTGAAATAGACACAGTCTGGCTGGTGTATCTAGAGGTATAGATAGACACAGTCTGGCTGGTGTATCTAGAGGGTTGGTATAGATAGACAGTGTCTGGCTGGTGTATCTAGAGGTTGGTAGAGATAGACACAGTCTGGCTGGTGTATCTAAAGGTATATATAGACACAGTCTGGCTGTTGTATCTAGAGGTATAGATATACACAGTCTGGCTGGTGTATCTAGAGGTTGGTATAGATAGACACAGTCTGGCTGGTGTATCTAGAGGTTGGTATAGATAGACACAGTCTGGCTGGTTATCTAGAGGTTGGTATAGATAGACACAGTCTGGCTAGTGTATCTAGAGGTATAGATAGACACAGTCTGGCTGGTGTATCTAGAGGTATAGATAGACACAGTCTGGCTAGTGTATCTAGAGGTATAGATAGACACAGTCTGGCTGGTGTATCTAGAGGTTGGTATAGATAGACACAGTCTGGCTGGTGTATCTAGAGGTTGGTAGATATAGACACAGTCTGGCTGGTGTATCTAGAGGTATAGATAGACACAGTCTGGCTGGTGTATCTACAGGTATAGACAGACACAGTCTGGCTGGTGTATCTAGAGGTTGGTAGAGATAGACACAGTCTGGCTGGTGTATCTAGAGGTATAGATAGACACAGTCTGGCTGGTGTATCTAGACGTTGGTTTAGATAGACACAGTCTGGCTGGTCTATCTCGAGGTTGAGATAGACACAGTCTGGCTGGTGTATCCAGAGGTTGAGATAGACACAGTCTGGCTGGTGTATCTATAGGTTGGTAGATATAGACACAGTCTGGCTGGTGTATCTAGAGGTATAGATAGACACAGTCTGGCTGGTGTATCTACAGGTAGATAGACACAGTCTGGCTGGTGTATTATGAGGTTGGTATAGATAGACACAGTCTGGCTGGTGTATCATGAGGTTGGTATAGATAGACACAGTCTGGCTGGTGTATCTAGAGGTATAGATAGACACAGTCTGGCTGGTGTATCTAGAGGTTGGTATAGATAGACACAGTCTGGCTGGTGTATCTAGAGGTTTAGATAGACACAGTCTGGCTGGTGTATCTAGAGGTTGAGATAGACACAGTCTGGGGAGGTGTATCTAGAGGTATAGATAAACACAGTCTGGCTGGTGTATCTAGAGGTTTGCTATAGACACAGTCTGGCTGGTGTATCTAGAGGTATAGATAGACACAGTCTGGCTGGTGTATCTAGAGGTATAGATAGACACAGTCTGGCTGGTGTATCTACAGGTAGAGATAGACACAGTCTGGCTGGTGTATCCAGAGGTAGTAGAGATAGACACAGTCTGGCAGGTGTATCTAGAGGTTGGTAGATATAGACACAGTCTGGCTGGTGTATCTAGAGGTATAGATAGACACAGTCTGGCTGGTGTATCTACAGGTATATATAGACACAGTCTGGCTGGTGTATCATGAGGTTGGTATAGATAGACACAGTCTGGCTGGTGTATCATGAGGTTGGTATAGATAGACATAGTCTGGCTGGTGTATCTAGAGGTGAAGATAGACACAGTCTGGCTGGTGTATCTAGAGGTTGGTATAGATAGACACAGTCTGGCTGGTGTATCTAGAGGTATAGATAGACACAGTCTAGCTGGTGTATCTAGAGGTATAGATAGACACAGTCTGGCTAGTGTATCTAGAGGTTTAGATAGACACAGTCTGGCTGGTGTATCTAGAGGTATAGATAGACACAGTCTGGCTGGTGTATCTAGAGGTTGGTATAGATAGACAAAGTCTGGCTGGTGTATCTAGAGGTATAGATAGACACAGTCTGGCTGGTGTATCTAGAGGTTGGTAGATATAGACACAGTCTGGCTGGTGTATCTAGAGGTATAGATAGACACAGTCTGGCTGGTGTATCTACAGGTATAGATAGACACAGTCTGACTTGTGTATCTAGAGGTTGGTAGAGATAGACACAGTCTGGCTGTTGTATCTAGAGGTATAGATAGACACAGTCTGGCTGGTGTATCTAGGAGTATAGATAGACACAGTCTGGCTGGTGTATCTAGAGGTATAGATAGACACAGTCTGGCTGGTGTATCTAGAGGTTGAGATAGACACAGTCTGGCTGTTGTATCTAGAGGTTGGTAGATATAGACACAGTCTGGCTGGTGTATCTAGAGGTATAGATAGACACAGTCTGGGAGGTGTATCTAGAGGTATAGATAAACACAGTCTGGCTGGTGTATCTAGAGGTTTACATAGACACAGTCTGGCTGGTGTATCTAGAGGTATAGATAGACACAGTCTGGCTGGTGTATCTAGAGGTATAGATAGACACAGTCTGGCTGGTGTATCTACAGGTATAGACAGACACAGTATGACTGGTGTATCTAGAGGTTGGTAGAGATAGACACAGTCTGGCTGGTGTATCTAGAGGTATAGATAGACACAGTCTGGCTGGTGTATCTAGACGTTGGTTTAGATAGACACAGTATGGCTGGTCTCTCTAGAGGTTGAGATAGACACAGTCTGGCTGGTGTATCCAGAGGTTGAGATAGACACAGTCTGGCTGGTGTATCTAGAGGTTGGTAGATATAGACACAGTCTGGCTGGTGTATCTAGAGGTATAGATAGACACAGTCTGGCTGGTGTATCTAGAGGTATAGATAGACACAGTCTGGCTGGTGTATCATGAGGTTGGTATAGATAGACACAGTCTGGCTGGTGTATCTAGAGGTTGGTATAGATAGACACAGTCTGGCTGGTGTACCTACAGGTAGAGATAGACACAGTCTGGCTGGTGTATCTAGAGGTTGGTATAGATAGACACAGTCTGGCTGGTGTATCTAGAGGTATAGATAGACACAGTCTGGCTGGTGAATCTAGAGGTATACAAAGACACAGTCTGGCTGGTGTATCTAGAGGTTGAAATAGACACAGTCTGGCTGGTGTATCTAGAGGTATAGATAGACACAGTCTGGCTGGTGTATCTAGAGGTTGGTATAGATAGACAGTGTCTGGCTGGTGTATCTAGAGGTTGGTAGAGATAGACACAGTCTGGCTGGTGTATCTAAAGGTATATATAGACACAGTCTGGCTGTTGTATCTAGAGGTATAGATAGACACAGTCTGGCTGGTGTATCTAGAGGTTGGTATAGATAGACACAGTCTGGCTGGTGTATCTAGAGGTTGGTATAGATAGACACAGTCTGGCTGGTGTATCTAGAGGTTGGTATAGATAGACACAGTCTGGCTTGTGTATCTAGAGGTATAGATAGACACAGTCTGGCTGGTGTATCTAGAGGTATAGATAGACACAGTCTGGCTAGTGTATCTAGAGGTATAGATAGACACAGTCTGGCTGGTGTATCTAGAGGTTGGTATAGATAGACACAGTCTGGCTGGTGTATCTAGAGGTTGGTAGATATAGACACAGTCTGGCTGGTGTATCTAGAGGTATAGATAGACACAGTCTGGCTGGTGTATCTACAGGTATAGACAGACACAGTCTGGCTGGTGTATCTAGAGGTTGGTAGAGATAGACACAGTCTGGCTGGTGTATCTAGAGGTATAGATAGACACAGTCTGGCTGGTGTATCTAGACGTTGGTTTAGATAGACACAGTCTGGCTGGTCTATCTCGAGGTTGAGATAGACACAGTCTGGCTGGTGTATCCAGAGGTTGAGATAGACACAGTCTGGCTGGTGTATCTATAGGTTGGTAGATATAGACACAGTCTGGCTGGTGTATCTAGAGGTATAGATAGACACAGTCTGGCTGGTGTATCTACAGGTATAGATAGACACAGTCTGGCTGGTGTATTATGAGGTTGGTATAGATAGACACAGTCTGGCTGGTGTATCATGAGGTTGGTATAGATAGACACAGTCTGGCTGGTGTATCTAGAGGTATAGATAGACACAGTCTGGCTGGTGTATCTAGAGGTTGGTATAGATAGACACAGTCTGGCTGGTGTATCTAGAGGTTTAGATAGACACAGTCTGGCTGGTGTATCTAGAGGTTGAGATAGACACAGTCTGGGAGGTGTATCTAGAGGTATAGATAAACACAGTCTGGCTGGTGTATCTAGAGGTTTACATAGACACAGTCTGGCTGGTGTATCTAGAGGTATAGATAGACACAGTCTGGCTGGTGTATCTAGAGGTATAGATAGACACAGTCTGGCTGGTGTATCTACAGGTAGAGATAGACACAGTCTGGCTGGTGTATCTAGAGGTTGGTAGAGATAGACACAGTCTGGCAGGTGTATCTAGAGGTTGGTAGATATAGACACAGTCTGGCTGGTGTATCTAGAGGTATAGATAGACACAGTCTGGCTGGTGTATCTACAGGTATAGACAGACACAGTCTGACTGGTGTATCTAGAGGTTGGTAGAGATAGACACAGTCTGGCTGGTGTATCTAGAGGTATAGATAGACACAGTCTGGCTGGTGTAGACGTTGGTTTAGATAGACACAGTCTGGCTGGTGTATCTAGAGGTATAAATAGACACAGTCTGGCTGGTGTATCTACAGGTATATATAGACACAGTCTGGCTGGTGTATCATGAGGTTGGTATAGATAGACACAGTCTGGCTGGTGTATCATGAGGTTGGTATAGATAGACACAGTCTGGCTGGTGTATCTAGAGGTAAAGATAGACACAGTCTGGCTGGTGTATCTAGAGGTTGGTATAGATAGACACAGTCTGGCTGGTGTATCTAGAGGTATAGATAGACACAGTCTGGCTGGTGTATCTAGAGGTATAGATAGACACAGTCTGGCTAGTGTATCTAGAGGTTTAGATAGACACAGTCTGGCTGGTGTATCTAGAGGTATAGATAGACACAGTCTGGCTGGTGTATCTAGAGGTTGGTATAGATAGACAAAGTCTGGCTGGTGTATCTAGAGGTATAGATAGACATAGTCTGGCTGGTGTATCTAGAGGTTGGTAGATATAGACACAGTCTGGCTGGTGTATCTAGAGGTTGGTAGATATAGACACAGTCTGGCTGGTGTATCTAGAGGTATAGATAGACACAGTCTGGGAGGTGTATCTAGAGGTATAGATAAACACAGTCTGGCTGGTGTATCTAGAGGTTTACATAGACACAGTCTGGCTGGTGTATCTAGAGGTATAGATAGACACAGTCTGGCTGGTGTATCTAGAGGTATAGATAGACACAGTCTGGTTGGTGTATCTACAGGTAGAGATAGACACAGTCTGGCTGGTGTATCTAGAGGTTGGTAGAGATAGACACAGTCTGGCAGGTGTATCTAGAGGTATAGATAAACACAGTCTGGCTGGTATATTTAGAGGTTTACATGGACACAGTCTGGCTGGTGTATCTAGAGGTATAGATAGACACAGTCTGGCTGGTGTATCTAGAGGTATAGGTAGACACAGTCTGGCTGGTGTATCTAGAGGTAGAGATAGACACAGTCTGGCTGGTGTATCTAGAGGTTGGTAGAGATAGACACAGTCTGGCTGGTGTATCTAGAGGTTGGTAGATATAGACACAGTCTGGCTGGTGTATCTAGAGGTATAGATAGACACAGTCTGGCTGGTGTATCTACAGGTATAGATAGACACAGTCTGACTGGTGTATCTAGAGGTTGGTAGAGATAGACACAGTCTGGCTGGTGTATCTAGAGGTATAGATAGACACAGTCTGGCTGGTGTATCTAGACGTTGGTTTAGATAGACACAGTCTGGCTGGTGTATCTAGAGGTATAGATAGACACAGTCTGGCTGGTGTATCTACAGGTATATATAGACACAGTCTGGCTGGTGTATCATGAGGTTGGTATAGATAGACACAGTCTGGCTGGTGTATCATGAGGTTGGTATAGATAGACACAGTCTGGCTGGTGTATCTAGAGGTAAATATAGACACAGTCTGGCTGGTGTATCTAGAGGTTGGTATAGATAGACACAGTCTGGCTGGTGTATCTAGAGGTATAGATAGACACAGTCTGGCTGGTGTATCTAGAGGTATAGATAGACACAGTCTGGCTAGTGTATCTAGAGGTTTAGATAGACACAGTCTGGCTGGTGTATCTAGGGTATAGATAGCACAGTCTGGCTGGTGTATCTAGAGGTATAGATAGACACAGTCTGGCTGGTGTATCTAGAGGTTGGTATAGATAGACACAGTCTGGCTGGTGTATCTAGAGGTATAGATAGACACAGTCTGGCTGGTGTATCTAGAGGTTGGTAGATATAGACACAGTCTGGCTGTTGTATCTAGAGGTTGGTAGATATAGACACAGTCTGGCTGGTGTATCTAGAGGTATAGATAGACACAGTCTGGGAGGTGTATCTAGAGGTATAGATAAACACAGTCTGGCTGGTGTATCTAGAGGTTTACATAGACACAGTCTGGCTGGTGTATCTAGAGGTATAGATAGACACAGTCTGGCTGGTGTATCTAGAGGTATAGATAGACACAGTCTGGCTGGTGTATCTACAGGTAGAGATAGACACAGTCTGGCTGGTGTATCTAGAGGTTGGTAGAGATAGACACAGTCTGGCTGGTGTATCTAGAGGTATAGATAAACACAGTCTGGCTGGTGTATCTAGAGGTATACATGGACACAGTCTGGCTGGTGTATCTAGAGGTATAGATAGACACAGTCTGGCTGGTGTATCTAGAGGTATAGGTAGACACAGTCTGGCTGGTGTATCTAGAGGTAGAGATAGACACAGTCTGGCTGGTGTATCTAGAGGTTGGTAGAGATAGACACAGTCTGGCAGGTGTATCTAGAGGTTGGTAGAGATAGACACAGTCTGGCTGGTGTATCTAGAGGTATAGATAGACACAGTCTGGCTGGTGTATCTACAGGTAGAGATAGACACAGTCTGGCTGGTGTATCTAGAGGTTGGTAGAGATAGACACAGTCTGGCTGGTGTATCTAGAGGTATAGATAGACACAGTCTGGCTGGTGTATCTAGACGTTGGTTTAGATAGACACAGTCTGGCTGGTGTATCTAGAGGTATAGATAGACACAGTCTGGCTGGTGTATCTACAGGTATATATAGACACAGTCTGGCTGGTGTATCATGAGGTTGGTATAGATAGACACAGTCTGGCTGGTGTATCATGAGGTTGGTATAGATAGACACAGTCTGGCTGGTGTATCTAGAGGTAAAGATAGACACAGTCTGGCTGGTGTATCTAGAGGTTGGTATAGATAGACACAGTCTGGCTGGTGTATCTAGAGGTATAGATAGACACAGTCTGGCTGGTGTATCTAGAGGTATAGATAGACACAGTCTGGCTAGTGTATCTAGAGGTTTAGATAGACACAGTCTGGCTGGTGTATCTAGAGGTATAGATAGACACAGTCTGGCTGGTGTATCTAGAGGTTGGTATAGATAGACACAGTCTGGCTGGTGTATCTAGAGGTATAGATAGACACAGTCTGGCTGGTGTATCTAGAGGTTGGTAGATATAGACACAGTCTGGCTGGTGTATCTAGAGGTATAGATAGACACAGTCTGGCTGGTGTATCTACAGGTATAGATAGACACAGTCTGACTTGTGTATCTAGAGGTTGGTAGAGATAGACACAGTCTGGCTGTTGTATCTAGAGGTATAGATAGACACAGTCTGGCTGGTGTATCTAGGGGTATAGATAGACACCGTCTGGCTGGTGTATCTAGATGTATAGATAGACACAGTCTGGCTGGTGTATCTAGAGGTTGAGATAGACACAGTCTGGCTGTTGTATCTAGAGGTTGGTAGATATAGACACAGTCTGGCTGGTGTATCTAGAGGTATAGATAGACACAGTCTGGCGAGGTGTATCTAGAGGTATAGATAAACACAGTCTGGCTGGTGTATCTAGAGGTTTACATAGACACAGTCTGGCTGGTGTATCTAGAGGTATAGATAGACACAGTCTGGCTGGTGTATCTAGAGGTATAGATAGACACAGTCTGGCTGGTGTATCTACAGGTAGAGATAGACACAGTCTGGCTGGTGTATCTAGAGGTTGGTAGAGATAGACACAGTCTGGCAGGTGTATCTAGAGGTATAGATAAACACAGTCTGGCTGGTATATTTAGAGGTTTACATGGACACAGTCTGGCTGGTGTATCTAGAGGTATAGATAGACACAGTCTGGCTGGTGTATCTAGAGGTATAGGTAGACACAGTCTGGCTGGTGTATCTAGAGGTTGAGATAGACACAGTCTGGCTGGTGTATCTAGAGGTTGAGATAGACACAGTCTGGCTGGTGTATCTAGAGGTTGGTAGATATAGACACAGTCTGGCTGGTGTATCTAGAGGTATAGATAGACACAGTCTGGGAGGTGTATCTAGAGGTATAGATAGACACAGTCTGGCTGGTGTATCTAGAGGTAGAGATAGACACAATCTGGCTGGTGTATCTAGAGGTTGGTATAGATAGACACAGTCTGGCTGGGTGTATTTAGACGTTGGTTTAGATAGACACAGTCTGGCTGGTGTATCTAGAGGTATAGATAGACACAGTCTGGCTGGAGTATCTAGACGTTGGTTTAGATCGACACAGTCTGGCTGGTGTATCTAGAGGTATAGATAGACACAGTCTGGCTGGTGTATCTACAGGTAGAGATAGACACAGTCTGGCTGGTGTATCTAGAGGTTGGTAGAGATAGACACAGTCTGGCAGGTCTATCTAGAGGTATAGATAAACACAATCTGGCTGGTGTATCTAGAGGTTTTACATAGACACAGTCTGGCTGGTGTATCTAGAGGTATAGATAGACACAGTCTGGCTGGTGTATCTAGAGGTTGGTATAGATAGACAGTGTCTGGCTGGTGTATCTAGAGGTTGGTAGAGATAGACACAGTCTGGCTGGTGTATCTAAAGGTATATATAGACACAGTCTGGCTGGTGTATCTAGAGGTATAGATAGACAAAATCTGGCTGGTGTATCTAGAGGTATAGATAGACACAGTCTGGCTGGTGTATCTAGAGGTATACATAGACACAGTCTGGCTGGTGTATCTACAGGTATAGATAGACACAGTCTGGCTGGTGTATCTAGAGGTATAGATAGACACAGTCTGGCTGGTGTATCTAGAGGTTGGTATAGATAGACAGTGTCTGGCTGGTGTATCTAGAGGTTGGTAGAGATAGACACAGTCTGGCTGGTGTATCTAGAGGTATATATAGACACAGTCTGGCTGTTGTATCTAGAGGTATAGATAGACACAGTCTGGCTGGTGTATCTAGAGGTTGGTATAGATAGACACAGTCTGGCTGGTGTATCTAGAGGTTGGTAGATATAGACACAGTCTGGCTGGTGTATCTAGAGGTATAGATAGACACAGTCTGGCTGGTGTATCTACAGGTATAGACAGACACAGTCTGACTGGTGTATCTAGAGGTTGGTAGAGATAGACACAGTCTGGCTGGTGTATCTAGAGGTATAGATAGACACAGTCTGGCTGGTGTATCTAGACGTTGGTTTAGATAGACACAGTCTGGCTGGTCTATCTAGAGGTTGAGATAGACACAGTCTGGCTGGTGTATCCAGAGGTTGAGATAGACACAGTCTGGCTGGTGTATCTATAGGTTGGTAGATATAGACACAGTCTGGCTGGTGTATCTAGAGGTATAGATAGACACAGTCTGGCTGGTGTATCTACAGGTATAGATAGACACAGTCTGGCTGGTGTATCATGAGGTTGGTATAGATAGACACAGTCTGGCTGGTGTATCATGAGGTTGGTATAGATAGACACAGTCTGGCTGGTGTATCTAGAGGTATAGATAGACACAGTCTGGCTGGTGTATCTAGAGGTTGGTATAGATAGACACAGTCTGGCTGGTGTATCTAGAGGTATAGATAGACACAGTCTGGCTGGTGTATCTAGAGGTATAGATAGACACAGTCTGGCTAGTGTATCTAGAGGTTTAGATAGACACAGTCTGGCTGGTGTATCTAGAGGTATAGATAGACACAGTCTGGCTGGTGTATCTAGAGGTTGGTATAGATAGACACAGTCTGGCTGGTGTATCTAGAGGTATAGATAGACACAGTCTGGCTGGTGTATCTAGAGGTTGGTAGATATAGACACAGTCTGGCTGGTGTATCTAGAGGTATAGATAGACACAGTCTGGCTGGTGTATCTACAGGTATAGATAGACACAGTCTGACTGGTGTATCTAGAGGTTGGTAGAGATAGACACAGTCTGGATGTTGTATCTAGAGGTATAGATAGACACAGTCTGGCCGGTGTATCTAGAGGTAGAGATAGACACAGTCTGGCTGGTGTATCTAGAGGTATAGACAGACACAGTCTGACTGGTGTATCTAGAGGTTGGTAGAGATAGACACAGTCTGGCTGGTGTATCTAGAGGTATAGATAGACACAGTCTGGCTGGTGTATCTAGACGTTGGTTTAGATAGACACAGTCTGGCTGGTGTATCTAGAGGTATAGATAGACACAGTCTGGCTGGTGTATCTACAGGTATATATAGACACAGTCTGGCTGGTGTATCATGAGGTTGGTATAGATAGACACAGTCTGGCTGGTGTATCATGAGGTTGGTATAGATAGACACAGTCTGGCTGGTGTATCTAGAGGTAAATATAGACACAGTCTGGCTGGTGTATCTAGAGGTTGGTATAGATAGACACAGTCTGGCTGGTGTATCTAGAGGTATAGATAGACACAGTCTGGCTGGTGTATCTAGAGGTATAGATAGACACAGTCTGGCTAGTGTATCTAGAGGTTTAGATAGACACAGTCTGGCTGGTGTATCTAGAGGTATAGATAGACACAGTCTGGCTGGTGTATCTAGAGGTTGGTATAGATAGACAAAGTCTGGCTGGTGTATCTAGAGGTATAGATAGACACAGTCTGGCTGGTGTATCTAGAGGTTGGTAGATATAGACACAGTCTGGCTGTTGTATCTAGAGGTTGGTAGATATAGACACAGTCTGGCTGGTGTATCTAGAGGTATAGATAGACACAGTCTGGGGAGGTGTATCTAGAGGTATAGATAGACACAGTCTGGCTGGTGTATCTAGAGGTTTACATAGACACAGTCTGGCTGGTGTATCTAGAGGTATAGATAGACACAGTCTGGCTGGTGTATCTAGAGGTATAGATAGACACAGTCTGGTTGGTGTATCTACAGGTAGAGATAGACACAGTCTGGCTGGTGTATCTAGAGGTTGGTAGAGATAGACACAGTCTGGCAGGTGTATCTAGAGGTATAGATAAACACAGTCTGGCTGGTATATTTAGAGGTTTACATGGACACAGTCTGGCTGGTGTATCTAGAGGTATAGATAGACACAGTCTGGCTGGTGTATCTAGAGGTATAGGTAGACACAGTCTGGCTGGTGTATCTAGAGGTTGGTAGAGATAGACACAGTCTGGCAGGTGTATCTAGAGGTTGGTAGATATAGACACAGTCTGGCTGGTGTATCTAGAGGTATAGATAGACACAGTCTGGCTGGTGTATCTACAGGTATAGACAGACACAGTCTGACTGGTGTATCTAGAGGTTGGTAGAGATAGACACAGTCTGGCTGGTGTATCTAGAGGTATAGATAGACACAGTCTGGCTGGTGTATCTAGACGTTGGTTTAGATAGACACAGTCTGGCTGGTGTATCTAGAGGTATAGATAGACACAGTCTGGCTGGTGTATCTACAGGTATATATAGACACAGTCTGGCTGGTGTATCATGAGGTTGGTATAGATAGACACAGTCTGGCTGGTGTATCATGAGGTTGGTATAGATAGACACAGTCTGGCTGGTGTATCTAGAGGTAAAGATAGACACAGTCTGGCTGGTGTATCTAGAGGTTGGTATAGATAGACACAGTCTGGCTGGTGTATCTAGAGGTATAGATAGACACAGTCTGGCTGGTGTATCTAGAGGTATAGATAGACACAGTCTGGCTAGTGTATCTAGAGGTTTAGATAGACACAGTCTGGCTGGTGTATCTAGAGGTATAGATAGACACAGTCTGGCTGGTGTATCTAGAGGTTGGTATAGATAGACAAAGTCTGGCTGGTGTATCTAGAGGTATAGATAGACACAGTCTGGCTGGTGTATCTAGAGGTTGGTAGATATAGACACAGTCTGGCTGGTGTATCTAGAGGTATAGATAGACACAGTCTGGCTGGTGTATCTACAGGTATAGATAGACACAGTCTGACTTGTGTATCTAGAGGTTGGTAGAGATAGACACAGTCTGGCTGTTGTATCTAGAGGTATAGATAGACACAGTCTGGCTGGTGTATCTAGGGGTATAGATAGACACCGTCTGGCTGGTGTATCTAGATGTATAGATAGACACAGTCTGGCTGGTGTATCTAGAGGTTGAGATAGACACAGTCTGGCTGTTGTATCTAGAGGTTGGTAGATATAGACACAGTCTGGCTGGTGTATCTAGAGGTATAGATAGACACAGTCTGGGTGGTGTATCTAGAGGTATAGATAAACACAGTCTGGCTGGTGTATCTAGAGGTTTAGATAGACACAGTCTGGCTGGTGTATCTAGAGGTATAGATAGACACAGTCTGGCTGGTGTATCTAGAGGTATAGATAGACACAGTCTGGCTGGTGTATCTACAGGTAGAGATAGACACAGTCTGGCTGGTGTATCTAGAGGTTGGTAGAGATAGACACAGTCTGGCAGGTGTATCTAGAGGTATAGATAAACACAGTCTGGCTGGTATATTTAGAGGTTTACATAGACACAGTCTGGCTGGTGTATCTAGAGGTATAGATAGACACAGTCTGGCTGGTGTATCTAGAGGTATAGATAGACACAGTCTGGCTGGTGTATCTAGAGGTTGAGATAGACACAGTCTGGCTGGTGTATCTAGAGGTTGAGATAGACACAGTCTGGCTGGTGTATCTAGAGGTTGGTAGAGATAGACACAGTCTGGCTGGTGTATCTAGAGGTATAGATAGACACAGTCTGGCTGGTGTATCTAGAGGTATAGATAGACACAGTCTGGCTGGTGTATCTAGAGGTAGAGATAGACACAATCTGGCTGGTGTATCTAGAGGTTGGTATAGATAGACACAGTCTGGCTGGTATATTTAGACGTTGGTTTAGATAGACACAGTCTGGCTGGTGTATCTAGAGGTATAGATAGACACAGTCTGGCTGGTGTATCTAGACGTTGGTTTAGATAGACACAGTCTGGCTGGTGTATCTAGAGGTATAGATAGACACAGTCTGGCTGGTGTATCTAGAGGTAGAGATAGACACAGTCTGGCTGGTGTATCTAGAGGTTGGTAGAGATAGACACAGTCTGGCAGGTCTATCTAGAGGTATAGATAAACACAATCTGGCTGGTGTATCTAGAGGTTTACATAGACACAGTCTGGCTGGTGTATCTAGAGGTATAGATAGACACAGTCTGGCTGGTGTATCTAGAGGTTGGTATAGATAGACACAGTCTGGCTGGTGTATCTAGAGGTTGTAGAGATAGACACAGTCTGGCTGGTGTATCTAAAGGTATATATAGACACAGTCTGGCTGGTGTATCTAGAGGTATAGATAGACAAAATATGGCTGGTGTATCTAGAGGTATAGATAGACACAGTCTGGCTGGTGTATCTAGAGGTTGGTATAGATAGACACAGTCTGGCTGGTGTATCTAGAGGTTGGTAGATATAGACACAGTCTGGCTGGTGTATCTAGAGGTATAAATAGACACAGTCTGGCTGGTGTATCTACAGGTATAGACAGACACAGTCTGACTGGTGTATGTAGAGGTTGGTAGAGATAGACACAGTCTGGCTGGTGTATCTAGAGGTATAGATAGACACAGTCTGGCTGGTGTATCTAGACGTTGGTTTAGATAGACACAGTCTGGCTGGTCTATCTAGAGGTTGAGATAGACACAGTCTGGCTGGTGTATCCAGAGGTTGAGATAGACACAGTCTGGCTGGTGTATCTATAGGTTGGTAGATATAGACACAGTCTGGCTGGTGTATCTAGAGGTATAGATAGACACAGTCTGGCTGGTGTATCTACAGGTATAGATAGACACAGTCTGGCTGGTGTATCATGAGGTTGGTATAGATAGACACAGTCTGGCTGGTGTATCATGAGGTTGGTATAGATAGACACAGTCTGGCTGGTGTATCTAGAGGTATAGATAGACACAGTCTGGCTGGTGTATCTAGAGGTTGGTATAGATAGACACAGTCTGGCTGGTGTATCTAGAGGTATAGATAGACACAGTCTGGCTGGTGTATCTAGAGGTATAGATAGACACAGTCTGGCTAGTGTATCTAGAGGTTTAGATAGACACAGTCTGGCTGGTGTATCTAGAGGTATAGATAGACACAGTCTGGCTGGTGTATCTAGAGGTTGGTATAGATAGACACAGTCTGGCTGGTGTATCTAGAGGTATAGATAGACACAGTCTGGCTGGTGTATCTAGAGGTTGGTAGATATAGACACAGTCTGGCTGGTGTATCTAGAGGTATAGATAGACACAGTCTGGCTGGTGTATCTACAGGTATAGATAGACACAGTCTGGCTGGTGTATCTAGAGGTTGGTAGAGATAGACACAGTCTGGCTGTTGTATCTAGAGGTATAGATAGACACAGTCTGGCTGGTGTATCTAGAGGTATAGATAGACACAGTCTGGCTGGTGTATCTAGAGGTATAGATAGACACAGTCTGGCTGGTGTATCTAGACGTTGGTATAGATAGACACAGTCTGGCTGGTGTATCTAGAGGTTGAGATAGACACAGTCTGGCTGGTGTATCCAGAGGTTGAGATAGACACAGTCTGGCTGGTGTATCTATAGGTTGGTAGATATAGACACAGTCTGGCTGGTGTATCTAGAGGTATAGATAGACACAGTCTGGCTGGTGTATCTACAGGTATAGATAGACACAGTCTGGCTGGTGTATCTTGAGGTTGGTATAGATAGACACAGTCTGGCTGGTGTATCTAGAGGTTGGTATAGATAGACACAGTCTGGCTGGTGTATCTAGAGGTATAGATAGACACAGTCTGGCTGGTGTATCTAGATGTTGGTATAGATAGACACAGTCTGGCTGGTGTATCTAGAGGTATAGATAGACACAGTCTGGCTGGTGTATCTAGAGGTATAGATAGACACAGTCTGGCTAGTGTATCTAGAGGTTTAGATAGACACAGTCTGGCTGGTGTATCTAGAGGTATAGATAGACACAGTCTGGCTGGTGTATCTAGAGGTTGGTATAGATAGACACAGTCTGGCTGGTGTATCTAGAGGTATAGATAGACACAGTCTGGCTGGTGTATCTAGAGGTTGGTAGATATAGACACAGTCTGGCTGGTGTATCTAGAGGTATAGATAGACACAGTCTGGCTGGTGTATCTAGAGGTATAGATAGACACAGTCTGGCTGGTGTATCTAGAGGTTGGTAGAGATAGACACAGTCTGGCTGTTGTATCTAGAGGTATAGATAGACACAGTCTGGCTGGTGTATCTAGACGTTGGTATAGATAGACACAGTCTGGCTGGTCTATCTAGAGGTTTAGATAGACACAGTCTGGCTGGTGTATCCAGAGGTTGAGATAGACACAGTCTGGCTGGTGTATCTATAGGTTGGTAGATATAGACACAGTCTGGCTGGTGTATCTAGAGGTATAGATAGACACAGTCTGGCTGGTGTATCTACAGGTATAGATAGACACAGTCTGGCTGGTGTATCATGAGGTTGGTATAGATAGACACAGTCTGGCTGGTGTATCATGAGGTTGGTATAGATAGACACAGTCTGGCTGGTGTATCTAGAGGTATAGATAGACACAGTCTGGCTGGTGTATCTAGAGGTATAGATAGACACAGTCTGGCTGGTGTATCATGAGGTTGGTATAGATAGACACAGTCTGGCTGGTGTATCTTGAGGTTGGTATAGATAGACACAGTCTGGCTGGTGTATCTAGATGTATAGATAGACACAGTCTGGCTGGTGTATCTAGAGGTTGGTATAGATAGACACAGTCTGGCTGGTGTATCTAGAGGTATAGATAGACACAGTCTGGCTGGTGTATCTAGAGGTATAGATAGACACAGTCTGGCTGGTGTATCTAGAGGTTGGTATAGATAGACACAGTCTGGCTGGTGTATCTAGACGTTGGTATAGATAGACACAGTCTGGCTGGTGTATCTAGAGGTATAGATAGACACAGTCTGGCTGGTGTATCTAGACGTTGGTATAGATCGACACAGTCTGGCTGGTGTATCTAGAGGTATAGATAGACACAGTCTGGCTGGTGTATCTACAGGTAGAGATAGACACAGTCTGGCTGGTGTATCTAGAGGTTGGTAGAGATAGACACAGTCTGGCAGGTCTATCTAGAGGTATAGATAAACACAATCTGGCTGGTGTATCTAGAGGTTTAGATAGACACAGTCTGGCTGGTGTATCTAGAGGTATAGATAGACACAGTCTGGCTGGTGTATCTAGAGGTTGGTATAGATAGACACAGTCTGGCTGGTGTATCTAGAGGTAGTAGATAGACACAGTCTGGCTGGTGTATCTAGAGGTTATAGATAGACACAGTCTGGCTGGTGTATCTAGAGGTATAGATAGACACAGTCTGGCTGGTGTATCTAGAGGTATAGATAGACACAGTCTGGCTGGTGTATCTAGAGGTATAGATAGACACAGTCTGGCTGGTGTATCTAGAGGTTGGTATAGATAGACACAGTCTGGCTGGTGTATCTAGAGGTTGGTAGAGATAGACACAGTCTGGCTGGTGTATCTAAAGGTATATATAGACACAGTCTGGCTGTTGTATCTAGAGGTATAGATAGACACAGTCTGGCTGGTGTATCTAGAGGTTGGTATAGATAGACACAGTCTGGCTGGTGTATCTAGAGGTTGGTAGATATAGACACAGTCTGGCTGGTGTATCTAGAGGTATAGATAGACACAGTCTGGCTGGTGTATCTAGAGGTATAGATAGACACAGTCTGGCTGGTGTATCTAGAGGTTGGTAGAGATAGACACAGTCTGGCTGGTGTATCTAGAGGTATAGATAGACACAGTCTGGCTGGTGTATCTAGACGTTGGTTTAGATAGACACAGTCTGGCTGGTCTATCTAGAGGTTGAGATAGACACAGTCTGGCTGGTGTATCTAGAGGTTGAGATAGACACAGTCTGGCTGGTGTATCTATAGGTTGGTAGATATAGACACAGTCTGGCTGGTGTATCTAGAGGTATAGATAGACACAGTCTGGCTGGTGTATCTAGAGGTATAGATAGACACAGTCTGGCTGGTGTATCAAGAGGTTGGTATAGATAGACACAGTCTGGCTGGTGTATCATGAGGTTGGTATAGATAGACACAGTCTGGCTGGTGTATCTAGAGGTATAGATAGACACAGTCTGGCTGGTGTATCTAGAGGTTGGTATAGATAGACACAGTCTGGCTGGTGTATCTAGAGGTATAGATAGACACAGTCTGGCTGGTGTATCTAGAGGTATAGATAGACACAGTCTGGCTAGTGTATCTAGAGGTTGGTTAGATAGACACAGTCTGGCTGGTGTATCTAGAGGTATAGATAGACACAGTCTGGCTGGTGTATCTAGAGGTTGGTATAGATAGACACAGTCTGGCTGGTGTATCTAGAGGTATAGATAGACACAGTCTGGCTGGTGTATCTAGAGGTTGGTAGATATAGACACAGTCTGGCTGGTGTATCTAGAGGTATAGATAGACACAGTCTGGCTGGTGTATCTACAGGTATAGATAGACACAGTCTGACTGGTGTATCTAGAGGTTGGTAGAGATAGACACAGTCTGGCTGGTGTATCTAGAGGTATAGATAGACACAGTCTGGCTGGTGTATCTAGAGGTATAGATAGACACAGTCTGGCTGGTGTATCTAGAGGTATAGATAGACACAGTCTGGCTGGTGTATCTAGACGTTGGTTTAGATAGACACAGTCTGGCTGGTCTATCTAGAGGTTGAGATAGACACAGTCTGGCTGGTGTATCCAGAGGTTGAGATAGACACAGTCTGGCTGGTGTATCTATAGGTTGGTAGATATAGACACAGTCTGGCTGGTGTATCTAGAGGTATAGATAGACACAGTCTGGCTGGTGTATCTAGAGGTATAGATAGACACAGTCTGGCTGGTGTATCTAGAGGTTGGTATAGATAGACACAGTCTGGCTGGTGTATCTAGAGGTTGGTATAGATAGACACAGTCTGGCTGGTGTATCTAGAGGTATAGATAGACACAGTCTGGCTGGTGTATCTAGAGGTTGGTATAGATAGACACAGTCTGGCTGGTGTATCTAGAGGTATAGATAGACACAGTCTGGCTGGTGTATCTAGAGGTATAGATAGACACAGTCTGGCTGGTGTATCTAGAGGTTTAGATAGACACAGTCTGGCTGGTGTATCTAGAGGTATAGATAGACACAGTCTGGCTGGTGTATCTAGAGGTTGGTATAGATAGACACAGTCTGGCTGGTGTATCTAGAGGTATAGATAGACACAGTCTGGCTGGTGTATCTAGAGGTTGGTAGATATAGACACAGTCTGGCTGGTGTATCTAGAGGTATAGATAGACACAGTCTGGCTGGTGTATCTACAGGTATAGATAGACACAGTCTGACTGGTGTATCTAGAGGTTGGTAGAGATAGACACAGTCTGGCTGTTGTATCTAGAGGTATAGATAGACACAGTCTGGCTGGTGTATCTAGACTTTGGTTTAGATAGACACAGTCTGGCTGGTCTATCTAGAGGTTGAGATAGACACAGTCTGGCTGGTGTATCCAGAGGTTGAGATAGACACAGTCTGGCTGGTGTATCTATAGGTTGGTAGATATAGACACAGTCTGGCTGGTGTATCTAGAGGTATAGATAGACACAGTCTGGCTGGTGTATCTAGAGGTATAGATAGACACAGTCTGGCTGGTGTATCTTGAGGTTGGTATAGATAGACACAGTCTGGCTGGTGTATCTAGAGGTTGGTATAGATAGACACAGTCTGGCTGGTGTATCTAGAGGTATAGATAGACACAGTCTGGCTGGTGTATCTAGAGGTATAGATAGACACAGTCTGGCTGGTGTATCTTGAGGTTGGTATAGATAGACACAGTCTGGCTGGTGTATCATGAGGTTGGTATAGATAGACACAGTCTGGCTGGTGTATCTAGAGGTATAGATAGACACAGTCTGGCTGGTGTATCTAGAGGTTGGTATAGATAGACACAGTCTGGCTGGTGTATCTAGAGGTATAGATAGACACAGTCTGGCTGGTGTATCTAGAGGTATAGATAGACACAGTCTGGCTGGTGTATCTAGAGGTTTAGATAGACACAGTCTGGCTGGTGTATCTAGAGGTATAGATAGACACAGTCTGGCTGGTGTATCTAGAGGTTGGTATAGATAGACACAGTCTGGCTGGTGTATCTAGAGGTATAGATAGACACAGTCTGGCTGGTGTATCTAGAGGTTGGTAGATATAGACACAGTCTGGCTGGTGTATCTAGAGGTATAGATAGACACAGTCTGGCTGGTGTATCTAGAGGTATAGATAGACACAGTCTGGCTGGTGTATCTAGAGGTTGGTAGAGATAGACACAGTCTGGCTGGTGTATCTAGAGGTATAGATAGACACAGTCTGGCTGGTGTATCTAGAGGTATAGATAGACACAGTCTGGCTGGTGTATCTAGAGGTATAGATAGACACAGTCTGGCTGGTGTATCTAGAGGTATAGATAGACACAGTCTGGCTGGTGTATCCAGAGGTTGAGATAGACACAGTCTGGCTGGTGTATCTATAGGTTGGTAGATATAGACACAGTCTGGCTGGTGTATCTAGAGGTATAGATAGACACAGTCTGGCTGGTGTATCTACAGGTATAGATAGACACAGTCTGGCTGGTGTATCTAGAGGTTGGTATAGATAGACACAGTCTGGCTGGTGTATCAAGAGGTTGGTATAGATAGACACAGTCTGGCTGGTGTATCTAGAGGTATAGATAGACACAGTCTGGCTGGTGTATCTAGAGGTTGGTATAGATAGACACAGTCTGGCTGGTGTATCTAGAGGTATAGATAGACACAGTCTGGCTGGTGTATCTAGAGGTATAGATAGACACAGTCTGGCTAGTGTATCTAGAGGTTTAGATAGACACAGTCTGGCTGGTGTATCTAGAGGTATAGATAGACACAGTCTGGCTGGTGTATCTAGAGGTTGGTATAGATAGACACAGTCTGGCTGGTGTATCTAGAGGTATAGATAGACACAGTCTGGCTGGTGTATCTAGAGGTTGTAGATAGACACAGTCTGGCTGGTGTATCTAGAGGTATAGATAGACACAGTCTGGCTGGTGTATCTACAGGTATAGATAGACACAGTCTGGCTGGTGTATCTAGAGGTTGGTATAGATAGACACAGTCTGGCTGGTGTATCTAGAGGTATAGATAGACACAGTCTGGCTGGTGTATCTAGAGGTATAGATAGACACAGTCTGGCTGGTGTATCTAGAGGTATAGATAGACACAGTCTGGCTGGTGTATCTAGAGGTTGGAGATAGACACAGTCTGGCTGGTGTATCTAGAGGTTGGTAGATATAGACACAGTCTGGCTGGTGTATCTAGAGGTATAGATAGACACAGTCTGGCTGGTGTATCTAGAGGTATAGATAGACACAGTCTGGCTGGTGTATCTACAGGTAGTAGATAGACACATTCTGTCTGGTGTATCTAGAGGTTAGAGATAGACACAGTCTGGCTGGTGTATCTAGAGGTTGTATAGATAGACACAGTCTGGCTGGTGTATCTAGAGGTTTACATAGACACAGTCTGGCTGGTGTATCTAGAGGTATAGATAGACACAGTCTGGCTGGTGTATCTAGAGGTTGGTAGAGATAGACACAGTCTGGCTGTTGTATCTAGAGGTATAGATAGACACAGTCTGGCTGGTGTATCTAGAGGTATAGATAGACACAGTCTGGCTGGTGTATCTAGAGGTATAGATAGACACAGTCTGGCTGGTGTATCTAGAGGTTGGTATAGATAGACACAGTCTGGCTGGTGTATCTAGAGGTTGAGATAGACACAGTCTGGCTGGTGTATCTAGAGGTTGAGATAGACACAGTCTGGCTGGTGTATCTATAGGTTGGTAGATATAGACACAGTCTGGCTGGTGTATCTAGAGGTATAGATAGACACAGTCTGGCTGGTGTATCTAGAGGTATAGATAGACACAGTCTGGCTGGTGTATCATGAGGTTGGTATAGATAGACACAGTCTGGCTGGTGTATCATGAGGTTGGTATAGATAGACACAGTCTGGCTGGTGTATCTAGAGGTATAGATAGACACAGTCTGGCTGGTGTATCTAGAGGTTGGTATAGATAGACACAGTCTGGCTGGTGTATCTAGAGGTATAGATAGACACAGTCTGGCTGGTGTATCTAGAGGTATAGATAGACACAGTCTGGCTAGTGTATCTAGAGGTTTAGATAGACACAGTCTGGCTGGTGTATCTAGAGGTATAGATAGACACAGTCTGGCTGGTGTATCTAGAGGTTGGTATAGATAGACACAGTCTGGCTGGTGTATCTAGAGGTATAGATAGACACAGTCTGGCTGGTGTATCTAGAGGTTGGTAGATATAGACACAGTCTGGCTGGTGTATCTAGAGGTATAGATAGACACAGTCTGGCTGGTGTATCTACAGGTATAGATAGACACAGTCTGGCTGGTGTATCTAGAGGTTGGTAGAGATAGACACAGTCTGGCTGGTGTATCTAGAGGTATAGATAGACACAGTCTGGCTGGTGTATCTAGAGGTATAGATAGACACAGTCTGGCTGGTGTATCTAGAGGTATAGATAGACACAGTCTGGCTGGTGTATCTAGAGGTTGAGATAGACACAGTCTGGCTGGTGTATCTAGAGGTTGGTAGATATAGACACAGTCTGGCTGGTGTATCTAGAGGTATAGATAGACACAGTCTGGCTGGTGTATCTAGAGGTATAGATAGACACAGTCTGGCTGGTGTATCTAGAGGTAGAGATAGACACAGTCTGTCTGGTGTATCTAGAGGTTGGTAGAGATAGACACAGTCTGGCTGGTGTATCTAGAGGTATAGATAGACACAGTCTGGCTGGTATATCTAGAGGTTTACAGATAGACACAGTCTGGCTGGTGTATCTAGAGGTATAGATAGACACAGTCTGGCTGGTGTATCTAGAGGTATAGATAGACACAGTCTGGCTGGTGTATCTACAGGTAGAGATAGACACAGTCTGGCTGGTGTATCTAGAGGTATAGATAGACACAGTCTGGCTGGTGTATCTAGAGGTTGAGATAGACACAGTCTGGCTGGTGTATCTAGAGGTTGGTAGATATAGACACAGTCTGGCTGGTGTATCTAGAGGTATAGATAGACACAGTCTGGGTGGTGTATCTAGAGGTATAGATAGACACAGTCTGGCTGGTGTATCTAGAGGTTTAGATAGACACAGTCTGGCTGGTGTATCTAGAGGTATAGATAGACACAGTCTGGCTGGTGTATCTAGAGGTATAGATAGACACAGTCTGGCTGGTGTATCTACAGGTAGAGATAGACACAGTCTGGCTGGTGTATCTAGAGGTTGGTAGAGATAGACACAGTCTGGCTGGTGTATCTAGAGGTTATAGATAAACACAGTCTGGCTGGTGTATCTAGAGGTTTAGATAGACACAGTCTGGCTGGTGTATCTAGAGGTATAGATAGACACAGTCTGGCTGGTGTATCTAGAGGTATAGATAGACACAGTCTGGCTGGTGTATCTAGAGGTTGAGATAGACACAGTCTGGCTGGTGTATCTAGAGGTTGAGATAGACACAGTCTGGCTGGTGTATCTAGAGGTTGGTAGAGATAGACACAGTCTGGCTGGTGTATCTAGAGGTATAGATAGACACAGTCTGGGTGGTGTATCTAGAGGTATAGATAGACACAGTCTGGCTGGTGTATCTAGAGGTTGGTATAGATAGACACAGTCTGGCTGGTGTATTTAGACGTTGGTATAGATAGACACAGTCTGGCTGGTGTATCTAGAGGTATAGATAGACACAGTCTGGCTGGTGTATCTAGACGTTGGTTTAGATAGACACAGTCTGGCTGGTGTATCTAGAGGTATAGATAGACACAGTCTGGCTGGTGTATCTACAGGTAGAGATAGACACAGTCTGGCTGGTGTATCTAGAGGTTGGTAGAGATAGACACAGTCTGGCTGGTGTATCTAGAGGTATAGATAAACACAGTCTGGCTGGTGTATCTAGAGGTTTAGATAGACACAGTCTGGCTGGTGTATCTAGAGGTATAGATAGACACAGTCTGGCTGGTGTATCTAGAGGTTGGTATAGATAGACACAGTCTGGCTGGTGTATCTAGAGGTTGGTATAGATAGACACAGTCTGGCTGGTGTATCTAGAGGTATAGATAGACACAGTCTGGCTGGTGTATCTAGAGGTATAGATAGACACAGTCTGGCTGGTGTATCTAGAGGTATACATAGACACAGTCTGGCTGGTGTATCTATAGGTATAGATAGACACAGTCTGGCTGGTTTATCTAGAGGTATAGATAGACACAGTCTGGCTGGTGTATCTAGAGGTATAGATAGACACAGTCTGGCTGGTGTATCTAGAGGTTGGTATAGATAGACACAGTCTGGCTGGTGTATCTAGAGGTAGAGATAGACACAGTCTGGCTGGTGTATCTAGAGGTTGGTATAGATAGACACAGTCTGGCTGGTGTATCTAGAGGTATAGATAGACACAGTCTGGCTGGTGTATCTAGAGGTATAGATAGACACAGTCTGGCTGGTGTATCTAGACGTTGGTTTAGATAGACACAGTCTGGCTGGTGTATCTAGAGGTTGAGATAGACACAGTCTGGCTGGTGTATCTAGAGGTTGAGATAGACACAGTCTGGCTGGTGTATCTATAGGTTGGTAGAGATAGACACAGTCTGGCTGGTGTATCTAGAGGTATAGATAGACACAGTCTGGCTGGTGTATCTACAGGTATAGATAGACACAGTCTGGCTGGTGTATCTTGAGGTTGGTATAGATAGACACAGTCTGGCTGGTGTATCTAGAGGTTGTATAGATAGACACAGTCTGGCTGGTGTATCTAGAGGTATAGATAGACACAGTCTGGCTGGTGTATCTAGAGGTTGGTATAGATAGACACAGTCTGGCTGGTGTATCTAGAGGTATAGATAGACACAGTCTGGCTGGTGTATCTAGAGGTATAGATAGACACAGTCTGGCTGGTGTATCTAGAGGTTTAGATAGACACAGTCTGGCTGGTGTATCTAGAGGTATAGATAGACACAGTCTGGCTGGTGTATCTAGAGGTTGGTATAGATAGACACAGTCTGGCTGGTGTATCTAGAGGTATAGATAGACACAGTCTGGCTGGTGTATCTAGAGGTTGGTAGAGATAGACACAGTCTGGCTGGTGTATCTAGAGGTATAGATAGACACAGTCTGGCTGGTGTATCTAGACGTTGGTATAGATAGACACAGTCTGGCTGGTGTATCTAGAGGTAGAGATAGACACAGTCTGGCTGGTGTATCTAGAGGTTGGTAGATATAGACACAGTCTGGCTGGTGTATCTAGAGGTATAGATAGACACAGTCTGGCTGGTGTATCTAGACGTTGGTTTAGATAGACACAGTATGGCTGGTCTCTCTAGAGGTTGAGATAGACACAGTCTGGCTGGTGTATCTAGAGGTTGGTAGATATAGACACAGTCTGGCTGGTGTATCTAGAGGTATAGATAGACACAGTCTTGCTGGTGTATCTAGAGGTATAGATAGACAAAGTCTGGCTGGTGTATCATGAGGTTGGTATAGATAGACACAGTCTGGCTGGTGTATCTAGAGGTTGGTATAGATAGACACAGTCTGGCTGGTGTACCTAGAGGTAGAGATAGACACAGTCTGGCTGGTGTATCTAGAGGTTGGTATAGATAGACACAGTCTGGCTGGTGTATCTAGAGGTATAGATAGACACAGTCTGGCTGGTGTATCTAGAGGTATACAATAGACACAGTCTGGCTGGTGTATCTAGAGGTTGAAATAGACACAGTCTGGCTGGTGTATCTAGAGGTATAGATAGACACAGTCTGGCTTGTGTATCTAGAGGTTGGTATAGATAGACACAGTCTGGCTGGTGTATCTAGAGGTTGTAGAGATAGACACAGTCTGGCTGGTGTATCTAGAGGTATAGATAGACACAGTCTGGCTGGTGTATCTAGAGGTATAGATAGACACAGTCTGGCTGGTGTATCTAGAGGTTGGTATAGATAGACACAGTCTGGCTGGTGTATCTAGAGGTTGGTATAGATAGACACAGTCTGGCTGGTGTATCTAGAGGTATAGATAGACACAGTCTGGCTGGTGTATCTAGAGGTATAGATAGACACAGTCTGGCTGGTGTATCTAGAGGTATAGATAGACACAGTCTGGCTGGTGTATCTAGAGGTTGGTATAGATAGACACAGTCTGGCTTGTGTATCTAGAGGTATAGATAGACACAGTCTGGCTGGTGTATCTAGAGGTATAGATAGACACAGTCTGGCTGGTGTATCTAGAGGTATAGATAGACACAGTCTGGCTGGTGTATCTAGAGGTTGGTATAGATAGACACAGTCTGGCTGGTGTATCTAGAGGTTGGTATATATAGACACAGTCTGGCTGGTGTATCTAGAGGTATAGATAGACACAGTCTGGCTGGTGTATCTACAGGTATAGATAGACACAGTCTGGCTGGTGTATCTAGAGGTTGGTAGAGATAGACACAGTCTGGCTGGTGTATCTAGAGGTATAGATAGACACAGTCTGGCTGGTGTATCTAGACGTTGGTATAGATAGACACAGTCTGGCTGGTCTATCTAGAGGTTGAGATAGACACAGTCTGGCTGGTGTATCTAGAGGTTGAGATAGACACAGTCTGGCTGGTGTATCTATAGGTTGGTAGATATAGACACAGTCTGGCTGGTGTATCTAGAGGTATAGATAGACACAGTCTGGCTGGTGTATCTAGAGGTATAGATAGACACAGTCTGGCTGGTGTATCTAGAGGTTGGTATAGATAGACACAGTCTGGCTGGTGTATCTAGAGGTATAGATAGACACAGTCTGGCTGGTGAATCTAGAGGTATACAAAGACACAGTCTGGCTGGTGTATCTAGAGGTTGAAATAGACACAGTCTGGCTGGTGTATCTAGAGGTATAGATAGACACAGTCTGGCTGGTGTATCTAGAGGTTGGTATAGATAGACACGTCTGGCTGGTGTATCTAGAGGTTGGTAGAGATAGACACAGTCTGGCTGGTGTATCTAAAGGTATATATAGACACAGTCTGGCTGTTGTATCTAGAGGTATAGATAGACACAGTCTGGCTGGTGTATCTAGAGGTTGGTATAGATAGACACAGTCTGGCTGGTGTATCTAGAGGTGGTATAGATAGACACAGTCTGGCTGGTGTATCTAGAGGTTGGTATAGATAGACACAGTCTGGCTTCTGTATCTAGAGGTATAGATAGACACAGTCTGGCTGGTGTATCTATAGGTATAGATAGACACAGTCTGGCTGGTGTATCTAGAGGTATAGATAGACACAGTCTGGCTGGTGTATCTAGAGGTTGGTATAGATAGACACAGTCTGGCTGGTGTATCTAGAGGTTGGTAGATATAGACACAGTCTGGCTGGTGTATCTAGAGGTATAGATAGACACAGTCTGGCTGTTGTATCTAGAGGTTGGTAGATATAGACACAGTCTGGCTGGTGTATCTAGAGGTTGGTAGAGATAGACACAGTCTGGCTGGTGTATCTAGAGGTATAGATAGACACAGTCTGGCTGGTGTATCTAGACGTTGGTATAGATAGACACAGTCTGGCTGGTCTATCTAGAGGTTGAGATAGACACAGTCTGGCTGGTGTATCTAGAGGTTGAGATAGACACAGTCTGGCTGGTGTATCTATAGGTTGGTAGATATAGACACAGTCTGGCTGGTGTATCTAGAGGTATAGATAGACACAGTCTGGCTGGTGTATCTACAGGTATAGATAGACACAGTCTGGCTGGTGTATCTATGAGGTTGGTATAGATAGACACAGTCTGGCTGGTGTATCAGAGGTTGGTATAGATAGACACAGTCTGGCTGGTGTATCTAGAGGTATAGATAGACACAGTCTGGCTGGTGTATCTAGAGGTTGGTATAGATAGACACAGTCTGGCTGGTGTATCTAGAGGTTTAGATAGACACAGTCTGGCTGGTGTATCTAGAGGTTGAGATAGACACAGTCTGGGCTGGTGTATCTAGAGGTATAGATAAACACAGTCTGGCTGGTGTATCTAGAGGTTTACATAGACACAGTCTGGCTGGTGTATCTAGAGGTATAGATAGACACAGTCTGGCTGGTGTATCTAGAGGTATAGATAGACACAGTCTGGCTGGTGTATCTACAGGTAGAGATAGACACAGTCTGGCTGGTGTATCTAGAGGTTGGTAGAGATAGACACAGTCTGGCTGGTGTATCTAGAGGTTGGTAGATATAGACACAGTCTGGCTGGTGTATCTAGAGGTATAGATAGACACAGTCTGGCTGGTGTATCTACAGGTATAGACAGACACAGTCTGGCTGGTGTATCTAGAGGTTGGTAGAGATAGACACAGTCTGGCTGGTGTATCTAGAGGTATAGATAGACACAGTCTGGCTGGTGTAGACGTTGGTTTAGATAGACACAGTCTGGCTGGTGTATCTAGAGGTATAGATAGACACAGTCTGGCTGGTGTATCTACAGGTATATATAGACACAGTCTGGCTGGTGTATCATGAGGTTGGTATAGATAGACACAGTCTGGCTGGTGTATCATGAGGTTGGTATAGATAGACACAGTCTGGCTGGTGTATCTAGAGGTATAGATAGACACAGTCTGGCTGGTGTATCTAGAGGTTGGTATAGATAGACACAGTCTGGCTAGTGTATCTAGAGGTATAGATAGACACAGTCTGGCTGGTGTAACTAGAGGTATAGATAGACACAGTCTGGCTAGTGTATCTAGAGGTATAGATAGACACAGTCTGGCTGGTGTATCTAGAGGTATAGATAGACACAGTCTGGCTGGTGTATCTAGAGGTAGAGATAGACACAGTATGGCTGGTGTATCTAGAGGTTGGTATAGATAGACACAGTCTGGCTGGTATATTTAGACGTTGGTATAGATAGACACAGTCTGGCTGGTGTATCTAGAGGTATAGATAGACACAGTCTGGCTGGTGTATCTAGAGGTATAGATAGACACAGTCTGGCTGGTGTATCTAGAGGTATAGATAGACACAGTCTGGCTGGTGTATCTAGAGGTTGGTATAGATAGACACAGTCTGGCTAGTGTATCTAGAGGTATAGATAGACACAGTCTGGCTGGTGTAACTAGAGGTATAGATAGACACAGTCTGGCTAGTGTATCTAGAGGTATAGATAGACACAGTCTGGCTGGTGTATCTAGAGGTTGGTATAGATAGACACAGTCTGGCTGGTGTATCTAGAGGTTGGTAGATATAGACACAGTCTGGCTGGTGTATCTAGAGGTATAGATAGACACAGTCTGGCTGGTGTATCTAGAGGTATAGACAGACACAGTCTGGCTGGTGTATCTAGAGGTTGGTAGAGATAGACACAGTCTGGCTGGTGTATCTAGAGGTATAGATAGACACAGTCTGGCTGGTGTATCTAGACGTTGGTATAGATAGACACAGTCTGGCTGGTGTATCTAGAGGTTGAGATAGACACAGTCTGGCTGGTGTATCTAGAGGTTGAGATAGACACAGTCTGGCTGGTGTATCTATAGGTTGGTAGATATAGACACAGTCTGGCTGGTGTATCTAGAGGTATAGATAGACACAGTCTGGCTGGTGTATCTAGAGGTATAGATAGACACAGTCTGGCTGGTGTATCTATGAGGTTGGTATAGATAGACACAGTCTGGCTGGTGTATCTAGAGGTATAGATAGACACAGTCTGGCTGGTGTATCTAGAGGTATACGATAGACACAGTCTGGCTGGTGTATCTAGAGGTATAGATAGACACAGTCTGGCTGGTGTATCTAGAGGTTGGTATAGATAGACACAGTCTGGCTGGTGTATCTAGAGGTTGGTATAGATAGACACAGTCTGGCTGGTGTATCTAGAGGTTGGTATAGATAGACACAGTCTGGCTTCTGTATCTAGAGGTATAGATAGACACAGTCTGGCTGGTGTATCTATAGGTATAGATAGACACAGTCTGGCTAGTGTATCTAGAGGTATAGATAGACACAGTCTGGCTGGTGTATCTAGAGGTTGGTATAGATAGACACAGTCTGGCTGGTGTATCTAGAGGTTGGTAGATATAGACACAGTCTGGCTGGTGTATCTAGAGGTATAGATAGACACAGTCTGGCTGTTGTATCTACAGGTATAGACAGACACAGTCTGGCTGGTGTATCTAGAGGTTGGTAGAGATAGACACAGTCTGGCTGGTGTATCTAGAGGTATAGATAGACACAGTCTGGCTGGTGTATCTAGACGTTGGTTTAGATAGACACAGTCTGGCTGGTCTATCTAGAGGTTGAGATAGACACAGTCTGGCTGGTGTATCTAGAGGTTGAGATAGACACAGTCTGGCTGGTGTATCTATAGGTTGGTAGATATAGACACAGTCTGGCTGGTGTATCTAGAGGTATAGATAGACACAGTCTGGCTGGTGTATCTAGAGGTATAGATAGACACAGTCTGGCTGGTGTATTATGAGGTTGGTATAGATAGACACAGTCTGGCTGGTGTATCATGAGGTTGGTATAGATAGACACAGTCTGGCTGGTGTATCTAGAGGTATAGATAGACACAGTCTGGCTGGTGTATCTAGAGGTTGGTATAGATAGACACAGTCTGGCTGGTGTATCTAGAGGTTTAGATAGACACAGTCTGGCTGGTGTATCTAGAGGTTGAGATAGACACAGTCTGGGAGGTGTATCTAGAGGTATAGATAAACACAGTCTGGCTGGTGTATCTAGAGGTTTACATAGACACAGTCTGGCTGGTGTATCTAGAGGTATAGATAGACACAGTCTGGCTGGTGTATCTAGAGGTATAGATAGACACAGTCTGGCTGGTGTATCTAGAGGTAGAGATAGACACAGTCTGGCTGGTGTATCTAGAGGTTGGTAGAGATAGACACAGTCTGGCTGGTGTATCTAGAGGTTGGTAGATATAGACACAGTCTGGCTGGTGTATCTAGAGGTATAGATAGACACAGTCTGGCTGGTGTATCAACAGGTATAGACAGACACAGTCTGGCTGGTGTATCTAGAGGTATAGATAGACACAGTCTGGCTGGTGTATCTAGAGGTTGGTATAGATAGACACAGTCTGGCTGGTGTAATTAGACGTTAGTTTAGATAGACACAGTCTGGCTGGTGTATCTAGAGGTATAGATAGACACAGTCTGGCTGGTGTATCTAGAGGTATAGATAGACACAGTCTGGCTGGTGTATCTAGAGGTTGGTATAGATAGACACAGTCTGGCTGGTGTATCTGAGGTTGGTATAGATAGACACAGTCTGGCTGGTGTATCTAGAGGTATAGATAGACACAGTCTGGCTGGTGTATCTAGAGGTTGGTATAGATAGACACAGTCTGGCTGGTGTATCTAGAGGTATAGATAGATACAGTCTGGCTGGTGTATCTAGAGGTATAGATAGACACAGTCTGGCTAGTGTATCTAGAGGTTTAGATAGACACAGTCTGGCTGGTGTATCTAGAGGTATAGATAGACACAGTCTGGCTGGTGTATCTAGAGGTGTATAGATAGACACAGTCTGGCTGGTGTATCTAGAGGTTGGTATAGATAGACACAGTCTGGCTGGTGTATCTAGAGGTTGGTATAGATAGACACAGTCTGGCTGGTGTATCTAGAGGTATAGATAGACACAGTCTGGCTGGTGTATCTAGAGGTATAGATAGACACAGTCTGGCTAGTGTATCTAGAGGTATAGATAGACACAGTCTGGCTGGTGTATCTAGAGGTTGTATAGATAGACACAGTCTGGCTTGTGTATCTAGAGGTATAGATAGACACAGTCTGGCTGGTGTATCTAGAGGTATAGATAGACACAGTCTGGCTAGTGTATCTAGAAGTATAGATAGACACAGTCTGGCTGGTGTATCTAGAGGTTGGTATAGATAGACACAGTCTGGCTGGTGTATCTAGAGGTTGGTAGATATAGACACAGTCTGGCTGGTGTATCTAGAGGTATAGATAGACACAGTCTTGCTGGTGTATCTAGAGGTATAGATAGACACAGTCTGGCTGGTGTATCTAGACGTTGGTTTAGATAGACACAGTCTGGCTGGTGTATCTAGAGGTATAGATAGACACAGTCTGGCTGGTGTATCTAGACTTGGTTTAGATAGACACAGTCTGGCTGGTCTATCTAGAGGTTGAGATAGACACAGTCTGGCTGGTGTATCTAGAGGTTGAGATAGACACAGTCTGGCTGGTGTATCTAGAGGTTGGTAGATATAGACACAGTCTGGCTGGTGTATCTAGAGGTATAGATAGACACAGTCTGGCTGGTGTATCTAGAGGTATAGATAGACACAGTCTGGCTGGTGTATCTAGAGGTTGGTATAGATAGACACAGTCTGGCTGGTGTATCTAGAGGTATAGATAGACACAGTCTGGCTGGTGTATCTAGAGGTATACAAAGACACAGTCTGGCTGGTGTATCTAGAGGTTGTAAATAGACACAGTCTGGCTGGTGTATCTAGAGGTATAGATAGACACAGTCTGGCTGGTGTATCTAGAGGTTGGTATAGATAGACAGTGTCTGGCTGGTGTATCTAGAGGTTGGTAGAGATAGACACAGTCTGGCTGGTGTATCTAGAGGTATAGATAGACACAGTCTGGCTGGTGTATCTAGAGGTATAGATAGACACAGTCTGGCTGGTGTATCTAGAGGTTGTATAGATAGACACAGTCTGGCTGGTGTATCTAGAGGTTGGTATAGATAGACACAGTCTGGCTGGTGTATCTAGAGGTTGGTATAGATAGACACAGTCTGGCTTGTGTATCTAGAGGTTTATAGATAGACACAGTCTGGCTGGTGTATCTATAGGTATAGATAGACACAGTCTGGCTGGTGTATCTAGAGGTATAGATAGACACAGTCTGGCTGGTGTATCTAGAGGTTGGTATAGATAGACACAGTCTGGCTGGTGTATCTAGAGGTTGGTAGATATAGACAAAGTCTGGCTGGTGTATCTAGAGGTATAGATAGACACAGTCTGGCTGTTGTATCTACAGGTATAGATAGACACAGTCTGGCTGGTGTATCTAGAGGTTGGTAGAGATAGACACAGTCTGGCTGGTGTATCTAGAGGTATAGATAGACACAGTCTGGCTGGTGTATCTAGAGGTTGGTTTAGATAGACACAGTCTGGCTGGTCTATCTAGAGGTTGAGATAGACACAGTCTGGCTGGTGTATCTAGAGGTTGAGATAGACACAGTCTGGCTGGTGTATCTAGAGGTTGGTAGATATAGACACAGTCTGGCTGGTGTATCTAGAGGTATAGATAGACACAGTCTGGCTGGTGTATCTACAGGTATAGATAGACACAGTCTGGCTGGTGTATCTATGAGGTTGGTATAGATAGACACAGTCTGGCTGGTGTATCTAGAGGTTGGTATAGATAGACACAGTCTGGCTGGTGTATCTAGAGGTATAGATAGACACAGTCTGGCTGGTGTATCTAGAGGTTGGTATAGATAGACACAGTCTGGCTGGTGTATCTAGAGGTTTAGATAGACACAGTCTGGCTGGTGTATCTAGAGGTTGAGATAGACACAGTCTGGGAGGTGTATCTAGAGGTATAGATAGACACAGTCTGGCTGGTGTATCTAGAGGTTTACATAGACACAGTCTGGCTGGTGTATCTAGAGGTATAGATAGACACAGTCTGGCTGGTGTATCTAGAGGTATAGATAGACACAGTCTGGCTGGTGTATCTACAGGTAGAGATAGACACAGTCTGGCTGGTGTATCTAGAGGTTGGTAGAGATAGACACAGTCTGGCAGGTGTATCTAGAGGTTGGTAGATAAGACACAGTCTGGCTGGTGTATCTAGAGGTATAGATAGACACAGTCTGGCTGGTGTATCTACAGGTATAGACAGACACAGTCTGGCTGGTGTATCTAGAGGTTGGTAGAGATAGACACAGTCTGGCTGGTGTATCTAGAGGTATAGATAGACACAGTCTGGCTGGTGTACGACGTTGGTATAGATAGACACAGTCTGGCTGGTGTATCTAGAGGTATAGATAGACACAGTCTGGCTGGTGTATCTACAGGTATATATAGACACAGTCTGGCTGGTGTATCTTGAGGTTGATAGATAGACACAGTCTGGCTGGTGTATCTAGAGGTTGGTATAGATAGACACAGTCTGGCTGGTGTATCTAGAGGTAAAGATAGACACAGTCTGGCTGGTGTATCTAGAGGTTGGTATAGATAGACACAGTCTGGCTGGTGTATCTAGAGGTATAGATAGACACAGTCTGGCTGGTGTATCTAGAGCTATAGATAGACACAGTCTGGCTGGTGTATCTAGAGGTTTAGATAGACACAGTCTGGCTGGTGTATCTAGAGGTATAGATAGACACAGTCTGGCTGGTGTATCTAGAGGTTGGTATAGATAGACACAGTCTGGCTGGTGTATCTAGAGGTATAGATAGACACAGTCTGGCTGGTGTATCTAGAGGTTGGTAGATATAGACACAGTCTGGCTGGTGTATCTAGAGGTATAGATAGACACAGTCTGGCTGGTGTATCTACAGGTATAGATAGACACAGTCTGACTTGTGTATCTAGAGGTTGGTAGAGATAGACACAGTCTGGCTGGTGTATCTAGAGGTATAGATAGACACAGTCTGGCTGGTGTATCTAGGGGTATAGATAGACACAGTCTGGCTGGTGTATCTAGAGGTATAGATAGACACAGTCTGGCTGGTGTATCTAGAGGTTGAGATAGACACAGTCTGGCTGTTGTATCTAGAGGTTGGTAGATATAGACACAGTCTGGCTGGTGTATCTAGAGGTATAGATAGACACAGTCTGGGATGGTGTATCTAGAGGTATAGATAGACACAGTCTGGCTGGTGTATCTAGAGGTTTACATAGACACAGTCTGGCTGGTGTATCTAGAGGTATAGATAGACACAGTCTGGCTGGTGTATCTAGAGGTATAGATAGACACAGTCTGGCTGGTGTATCTACAGGTATAGATAGACACAGTCTGGCTGGTGTATCTAGAGGTTGGTATAGATAGACACAGTCTGGCTGGTGTATCTAGAGGTATAGATAGACACAGTCTGGCTGGTGTATCTAGAGGTTTACATAGACACAGTCTGGCTGGTGTATCTAGAGGTATAGATAGACACAGTCTGGCTGGTGTATCTAGAGGTATAGATAGACACAGTCTGGCTGGTGTATCTAGAGGTAGAGATAGACACAGTCTGGCTGGTGTATCTAGAGGTTGGTATAGATAGACACAGTCTGGCTGGTGTATCTAGAGGTTGGTAGATATAGACACAGTCTGGCTGGTGTATCTAGAGGTATAGATAGACACAGTCTGGCTGGTGTATCTACAGGTATAGACAGACACAGTCTGACTGGTGTATCTAGAGGTTGGTAGAGATAGACACAGTCTGGCTGGTGTATCTAGAGGTATAGATAGACACAGTCTGGCTGGTGTATCTAGAGGTTGGTTTAGATAGACACAGTCTGGCTGGTGTATCTAGAGGTATAGATAGACACAGTCTGGCTGGTGTATCTACAGGTATATATAGACACAGTCTGGCTGGTGTATCTGAGGTTGGTATAGATAGACACAGTCTGGCTGGTGTATCTAGAGGTTGTATAGATAGACACAGTCTGGCTGGTGTATCTAGAGGTAAAGATAGACACAGTCTGGCTGGTGTATCTAGAGGTTGGTATAGATAGACACAGTCTGGCTGGTGTATCTAGAGGTATAGATAGACACAGTCTGGCTGGTGTATCTAGAGGTATAGATAGACACAGTCTGGCTGGTGTATCTAGAGGTTTAGATAGACACAGTCTGGCTGGTGTATCTAGAGGTATAGATAGACACAGTCTGGCTGGTGTATCTAGAGGTTGGTATAGATAGACACAGTCTGGCTGGTGTATCTAGAGGTATAGATAGACACAGTCTGGCTGGTGTATCTAGAGGTTGGTAGATATAGACACAGTCTGGCTGGTGTATCTAGAGGTATAGATAGACACAGTCTGGCTGGTGTATCTACAGGTATAGATAGACACAGTCTGGCTTGTGTATCTAGAGGTTGGTAGAGATAGACACAGTCTGGCTGGTGTATCTAGAGGTATAGATAGACACAGTCTGGCTGGTGTATCTAGGGGTATAGATAGACACCGTCTGGCTGGTGTATCTAGAGGTATAGATAGACACAGTCTGGCTGGTGTATCTAGAGGTTGAGATAGACACAGTCTGGCTGGTGTATCTAGAGGTTGGTAGATATAGACACAGTCTGGCTGGTGTATCTAGAGGTATAGATAGACACAGTCTGGCGGTGTATCTAGAGGTATAGATAGACACAGTCTGGCTGGTGTATCTAGAGGTTTACATAGACACAGTCTGGCTGGTGTATCTAGAGGTATAGATAGACACAGTCTGGCTGGTGTATCTAGAGGTATAGATAGACACAGTCTGGCTGGTGTATCTACAGGTATAGATAGACACAGTCTGGCTGGTGTATCTAGAGGTTGGTATAGATAGACACAGTCTGGCTGGTGTATCTAGAGGTATAGATAAACACAGTCTGGCTGGTGTATCTAGAGGTTTACATAGACACAGTCTGGCTGGTGTATCTAGAGGTATAGATAGACACAGTCTGGCTGGTGTATCTAGAGGTATAGATAGACACAGTCTGGCTGGTGTATCTAGAGGTTGAGATAGACACAGTCTGGCTGGTGTATCTAGAGGTTGAGATAGACACAGTCTGGCTGGTGTATCTAGAGGTTGGTAGATAAGACACAGTCTGGCTGGTGTATCTAGAGGTATAGATAGACACAGTCTGGTGGTGTATCTAGAGGTATAGATAGACACAGTCTGGCTGGTGTATCTAGAGGTAGAGATAGACACAGTCTGGCTGGTGTATCTAGAGGTTGGTATAGATAGACAAAGTCTGGCTGGTGTATCTAGACGTTGGTTTAGATAGACACAGTCTGGCTGGTGTATCTAGAGGTATAGATAGACACAGTCTGGCTGGTGTATCTAGACGTTGGTTTAGATCGACACAGTCTGGCTGGTGTATCTAGAGGTATAGATAGACACAGTCTGGCTGGTGTATCTACAGGTAGAGATAGACACAGTCTGGCTGGTGTATCTAGAGGTTGGTAGAGATAGACACAGTCTGGCTGGTCTATCTAGAGGTATAGATAAACACAGTCTGGCTGGTGTATCTAGAGGTTTACATAGACACAGTCTGGCTGGTGTATCTAGAGGTATAGATAGACACAGTCTGGCTGGTGTATCTAGAGGTTGGTATAGATAGACACAGTCTGGCTGGTGTATCTAGAGGTTGGTACAGATAGACAGTCTGGCTGGTGTATCTAGAGGTACAGATAGACACAGTCTGGCTGGAGTATCTAGACGTTGGTTTAGATAGACACAGTCTGACTGGTGTATCTAGAGGTATAGATAGACACAGTCTGGCTGGTGTATCCAGAGGTTGAGATAGACACAGTCTGGCTGGTGTATCTATAGGTTGGTAGATATAGACACAGTCTGGCTGGTGTATCTAGAGGTATAGAGAGACACAGTCTGGCTGGTGTATCTACAGGTATAGATAGACACAGTCTGGCTGGTGTATTATGAGGTTGGTATAGATAGACACAGTCTGGCTGGTGTATCTAGAGGTATAGATAGACACAGTCTGGCTGGTGTATCTAGAGGTATACAAAGACACAGTCTGGCTGGTGTATCTAGAGGTTGAAATAGACACAGTCTGGCTGGTGTATCTAGAGGTATAGATAGACACAGTCTGGCTGGTGTATCTAGAGGTTGGTATAGATAGACAGTGTCTGGCTGGTGTATCTAGAGGTTGGTAGAGATAGACACAGTCTGGCTGGTGTATCTAAAGGTATATATAGACACAGTCTGGCTGTTGTATCTAGAGGTATAGATAGACACAGTCTGGCTGGTGTATCTAGAGGTTGGTATAGATAGACACAGTCTGGCTGGTGTATCTAGAGGTATAGATAGACACAGTCTGGCTGGTGTATCTAGAGGTTGGTATAGATAGACACAGTCTGGCTGGTGTATCTAGAGGTATAGATAGACACAGTCTGGCTGGTGTATCTATAGGTATAGATAGACACAGTCTGGCTGGTGTATCTAGAGGTATAGATAGACACAGTCTGGCTGGTGTATCTAGAGGTTGGTATAGATAGACACAGTCTGGCTGGTGTATCTAGAGGTTGGTAGATATAGACACAGTCTGGCTGGTGTATCTAGAGGTATAGATAGACACAGTCTGGCTGTTGTATCTACAGGTATAGACAGACACAGTCTGGCTGGTGTATCTAGAGGTTGGTAGAGATAGACACAGTCTGGCTGGTGTATCTAGAGGTATAGATAGACACAGTCTGGCTGGTGTATCTAGACGTTGGTTTAGATAGACACAGTCTGGCTGGTCTATCTAGAGGTTGAGATAGACACAGTCTGGCTGGTGTATCCAGAGGTTGAGATAGACACAGTCTGGCTGGTGTATCTATAGGTTGGTAGATATAGACACAGTCTGGCTGGTGTATCTAGAGGTATAGATAGACACAGTCTGGCTGGTGTATCTACAGGTATAGATAGACACAGTCTGGCTGGTGTATCTAGAGGTTGGTATAGATAGACACAGTCTGGCTGGTGTATCATGAGGTTGGTATAGATAGACACAGTCTGGCTGGTGTATCTAGAGGTATAGATAGACACAGTCTGGCTGGTGTATCTAGAGGTTGGTATAGATAGACACAGTCTGGCTGGTGTATCTAGAGGTTTAGATAGACACAGTCTGGCTGGTGTATCTAGAGGTTGAGATAGACACAGTCTGGGAGGTGTATCTAGAGGTATAGATAAACACAGTCTGGCTGGTGTATCTAGAGGTTTACATAGACACAGTCTGGCTGGTGTATCTAGAGGTATAGATAGACACAGTCTGGCTGGTGTATCTAGAGGTATAGATAGACACAGTCTGGCTGGTGTATCTACAGGTAGAGATAGACACAGTCTGGCTGGTGTATCTAGAGGTTGGTAGAGATAGACACAGTCTGGCAGGTGTATCTAGAGGTTGGTAGATATAGACACAGTCTGGCTGGTGTATCTAGAGGTATAGATAGACACAGTCTGGCTGGTGTATCTACAGGTATAGACAGACACAGTCTGACTGGTGTATCTAGAGGTTGGTAGAGATAGACACAGTCTGGCTGGTGTATCTAGAGGTATAGATAGACACAGTCTGGCTGGTGTAGACGTTGGTTTAGATAGACACAGTCTGGCTGGTGTATCTAGAGGTATAGATAGACACAGTCTGGCTGGTGTATCTAGAGGTATATATAGACACAGTCTGGCTGGTGTATCATGAGGTTGGTATAGATAGACACAGTCTGGCTGGTGTATCATGAGGTTGGTATAGATAGACACAGTCTGGCTGGTGTATCTAGAGGTAAAGATAGACACAGTCTGGCTGGTGTATCTAGAGGTTGCTATAGATAGACACAGTCTGGCTGGTGTATCTAGAGGTATAGATAGACACAGTCTGGCTGGTGTATCTAGAGGTATAGATAGACACAGTCTGGCTAGTGTATCTAGAGGTTTAGATAGACACAGTCTGGCTGGTGTATCTAGAGGTATAGATAGACACAGTCTGGCTGTTGTATCTAGAGGTATAGATAGACACAGTCTGGCTGGTGTATCTAGAGGTTGGTATAGATAGACACAGTCTGGCTGGTGTATCTAGAGGTTGGTATAGATAGACACAGTCTGGCTGGTGTATCTAGAGGTATAGATAGACACAGTCTGGCTGGTGTATCTAGAGGTATAGATAGACACAGTCTGGCTAGTGTATCTAGAGGTATAGATAGACACAGTCTGGCTGGTGTATCTAGAGGTTGGTATAGATAGACACAGTCTGGCTTGTGTATCTAGAGGTATAGATAGACACAGTCTGGCTGGTGTATCTAGAGGTATAGATAGACACAGTCTGGCTAGTGTATCTAGAGGTATAGATAGACACAGTCTGGCTGGTGTATCTAGAGGTTGGTATAGATAGACACAGTCTGGCTGGTGTATCTAGAGGTTGGTAGATATAGACACAGTCTGGCTGGTGTATCTAGAGGTATAGATAGACACAGTCTGGCTGGTGTATCTACAGGTATAGACAGACACAGTCTGGCTGGTGTATCTAGAGGTTGGTAGAGATAGACACAGTCTGGCTGGTGTATCTAGAGGTATAGATAGACACAGTCTGGCTGGTGTATCTAGACGTTGGTTTAGATAGACACAGTCTGGCTGGTCTATCTAGAGGTTGAGATAGACACAGTCTGGCTGGTGTATCTAGAGGTTGAGATAGACACAGTCTGGCTGGTGTATCTAGAGGTTGGTAGATATAGACACAGTCTGGCTGGTGTATCTAGAGGTATAGATAGACACAGTCTGGCTGGTGTATCTACAGGTATAGATAGACACAGTCTGGCTGGTGTATTATGAGGTTGGTATAGATAGACACAGTCTGGCTGGTGTATCTAGAGGTATAGATAGACACAGTCTGGCTGGTGAATCCAGAGGTATACAAAGACACAGTCTGGCTGGTGTATCTAGAGGTATAGATAGACACAGTCTGGCTGGTGTATCTAGAGGTTGGTATAGATAGACACAGTCTGGCTGGTGTATCTAGAGGTTGGTATAGATAGACACAGTCTGGCTGGTGTATCTAGAGGTTGGTATAGATAGACACAGTCTGGCTTCTGTATCTAGAGGTATAGATAGACACAGTCTGGCTGGTGTATCTATAGGTATAGATAGACACAGTCTGGCTAGTGTATCTAGAGGTATAGATAGACACAGTCTGGCTGGTGTATCTAGAGGTTGGTATAGATAGACACAGTCTGGCTGGTGTATCTAGAGGTTGGTAGATATAGACACAGTCTGGCTGGTGTATCTAGAGGTATAGATAGACACAGTCTGGCTGTTGTATCTACAGGTATAGACAGACACAGTCTGGCTGGTGTATCTAGAGGTTGGTAGAGATAGACACAGTCTGGCTGGTGTATCTAGAGGTATAGATAGACACAGTCTGGCTGGTGTATCTAGACGTTGGTTTAGATAGACACAGTCTGGCTGGTCTATCTAGAGGTTGAGATAGACACAGTCTGGCTGGTGTATCTAGAGGTTGAGATAGACACAGTCTGGCTGGTGTATCTATAGGTTGGTAGATATAGACACAGTCTGGCTGGTGTATCTAGAGGTATAGATAGACACAGTCTGGCTGGTGTATCTAGAGGTATAGATAGACACAGTCTGGCTGGTGTATTATGAGGTTGGTATAGATAGACACAGTCTGGCTGGTGTATCTTGAGGTTGGTATAGATAGACACAGTCTGGCTGGTGTATCTAGAGGTATAGATAGACACAGTCTGGCTGGTGTATCTAGAGGTTGGTATAGATAGACACAGTCTGGCTGGTGTATCTAGAGGTTTAGATAGACACAGTCTGGCTGGTGTATCTAGAGGTTGAGATAGACACAGTCTGGCAGGTGTATCTAGAGGTATAGATAGACACAGTCTGGCTGGTGTATCTAGAGGTTTACATAGACACAGTCTGGCTGGTGTATCTAGAGGTATAGATAGACACAGTCTGGCTGGTGTATCTAGAGGTATAGATAGACACAGTCTGGCTGGTGTATCTACAGGTAGAGATAGACACAGTCTGGCTGGTGTATCTAGAGGTTGGTAGAGATAGACACAGTCTGGCTGGTGTATCTAGAGGTTGGTAGATATAGACACAGTCTGGCTGGTGTATCTAGAGGTATAGATAGACACAGTCTGGCTGGTGTATCAACAGGTATAGACAGACACAGTCTGGCTGGTGTATCTAGAGGTTGGTAGAGATAGACACAGTCTGGCTGGTGTATCTAGAGGTATAGATAGACACAGTCTGGCTGGTGTATGACGTTGGTTTAGATAGACACAGTCTGGCTGGTGTATCTAGAGGTATAGATAGACACAGTCTGGCTGGTGTATCTACAGGTATATATAGACACAGTCTGGCTGGTGTATCTTGAGGTTGGTATAGATAGACACAGTCTGGCTGGTGTATCTTGAGGTTGGTATAGATAGACACAGTCTGGCTGGTGTATCTAGAGGTAAAAGATAGACACAGTCTGGCTGGTGTATCTAGAGGTTGGTATAGATAGACACAGTCTGGCTGGTGTATCTAGAGGTATAGATAGACACAGTCTGGCTGGTGTATCTAGAGGTATAGATAGACACAGTCTGGCTAGTGTATCTAGAGGTTTAGATAGACACAGTCTGGCTGGTGTATCTAGAGGTATAGATAGACACAGTCTGGCTGTTGTATCTAGAGGTATAGATAGACACAGTCTGGCTGGTGTATCTAGAGGTTGGTATAGATAGACACAGTCTGGCTGGTGTATCTAGAGGTTGGTATAGATAGACACAGTCTGGCTGGTGTATCTAGAGGTATAGATAGACACAGTCTGGCTGGTGTATCTAGAGGTATAGATAGACACAGTCTGGCTGGTGTATCTAGAGGTATAGATAGACACAGTCTGGCTGGTGTATCTAGAGGTTGGTAGATATAGACACAGTCTGGCTGGTGTATCTAGAGGTATAGATAGACACAGTCTGGCTGGTGTATCTACAGGTATAGACAGACACAGTCTGACTGGTGTATCTAGAGGTTGGTAGAGATAGACACAGTCTGGCTGGTGTATCTAGAGGTATAGATAGACACAGTCTGGCTGGTGTATCTAGACGTTGGTTTAGATAGACACAGTCTGGCTGGTGTATCTAGAGGTATAGATAGACACAGTCTGGCTGGTGTATCTACAGGTATATATAGACACAGTCTGGCTGGTGTATCTTGAGGTTGGTATAGATAGACACAGTCTGGCTGGTGTATCATGAGGTTGGTATAGATAGACACAGTCTGGCTGGTGTATCTAGAGGTAAAGATAGACACAGTCTGGCTGGTGTATCTAGAGGTTGGTATAGATAGACACAGTCTGGCTGGTGTATCTAGAGGTATAGATAGACACAGTCTGGCTGGTGTATCTAGAGGTATAGATAGACACAGTCTGGCTAGTGTATCTAGAGGTTTAGATAGACACAGTCTGGCTGGTGTATCTAGAGGTATAGATAGACACAGTCTGGCTGTTGTATCTAGAGGTTATAGATAGACACAGTCTGGCTGGTGTATCTAGAGGTTGTATAGATAGACACAGTCTGGCTGGTGTATCTAGAGGTTGGTATAGATAGACACAGTCTGGCTGGTGTATCTAGAGGTATAGATAGACACAGTCTGGCTGGTGTATCTAGAGGTATAGATAGACACAGTCTGGCTAGTGTATCTAGAGGTATAGATAGACACAGTCTGGCTGGTGTATCTAGAGGTTGGTATAGATAGACACAGTCTGGCTTGTGTATCTAGAGGTATAGATAGACACAGTCTGGCTGGTGTATCTAGAGGTATAGATAGACACAGTCTGGCTGGTGTATCTAGAGGTATAGATAGACACAGTCTGGCTGGTGTATCTAGAGGTTGGTATAGATAGACACAGTCTGGCTGGTGTATCTAGAGGTTGGTAGATATAGACACAGTCTGGCTGGTGTATCTAGAGGTATAGATAGACACAGTCTGGCTGGTGTATCTACAGGTATAGACAGACACAGTCTGGCTGGTGTATCTAGAGGTTGGTAGAGATAGACACAGTCTGGCTGGTGTATCTAGAGGTATAGATAGACACAGTCTGGCTGGTGTATCTAGACGTTGGTTTAGATAGACACAGTCTGGCTGGTCTATCTAGAGGTTGAGATAGACACAGTCTGGCTGGTGTATCCAGAGGTTGAGATAGACACAGTCTGGCTGGTGTATCTATAGGTTGGTAGATATAGACACAGTCTGGCTGGTGTATCTAGAGGTATAGATAGACACAGTCTGGCTGGTGTATCTACAGGTATAGATAGACACAGTCTGGCTGGTGTATTATGAGGTTGGTATAGATAGACACAGTCTGGCTGGTGTATCTAGAGGTATAGATAGACACAGTCTGGCTGGTGAATCCAGAGGTATACAAAGACACAGTCTGGCTGGTGTATCTAGAGGTTGAAATAGACACAGTCTGGCTGGTGTATCTAGAGGTATAGATAGACACAGTCTGGCTGGTGTATCTAGAGGTTGGTATAGATAGACAGTGTCTGGCTGGTGTATCTAGAGGTTGGTAGAGATAGACACAGTCTGGCTGGTGTATCTAAAGGTATATATAGACACAGTCTGGCTGTTGTATCTAGAGGTATAGATAGACACAGTCTGGCTGGTGTATCTAGAGGTTGGTATAGATAGACACAGTCTGGCTGGTGTATCTAGAGGTTGGTATAGATAGACACAGTCTGGCTGGTGTATCTAGAGGTTGGTATAGATAGACACAGTCTGGCTTGTGTATCTAGAGGTATAGATAGACACAGTCTGGCTGGTGTATCTATAGGTATAGATAGACACAGTCTGGCTAGTGTATCTAGAGGTATAGATAGACACAGTCTGGCTGGTGTATCTAGAGGTTGGTATAGATAGACACAGTCTGGCTGGTGTATCTAGAGGTTGGTAGATATAGACAAAGTCTGGATGGTGTATCTAGAGGTATAGATAGACACAGTCTGGCTGTTGTATCTACAGGTATAGACAGACACAGTCTGGCTGGTGTATCTAGAGGTTGGTAGAGATAGACACAGTCTGGCTGGTGTATCTAGAGGTATAGATAGACACAGTCTGGCTGGTGTATCTAGACGTTGGTTTAGATAGACACAGTCTGGCTGGTCTATCTAGAGGTTGAGATAGACACAGTCTGGCTGGTGTATCCAGAGGTTGAGATAGACACAGTCTGGCTGGTGTATCTATAGGTTGGTAGATATAGACACAGTCTGGCTGGTGTATCTAGAGGTATAGATAGACACAGTCTGGCTGGTGTATCTACAGGTATAGATAGACACAGTCTGGCTGGTGTATTATGAGGTTGGTATAGATAGACACAGTCTGGCTGGTGTATCATGAGGTTGGTATAGATAGACACAGTCTGGCTGGTGTATCTAGAGGTATAGATAGACACAGTCTGGCTGGTGTATCTAGAGGTTGGTATAGATAGACACAGTCTGGCTGGTGTATCTAGAGGTTTAGATAGACACAGTCTGGCTGGTGTATCTAGAGGTTGAGATAGACACAGTCTGGGAGGTGTATCTAGAGGTATAGATAAACACAGTCTGGCTGGTGTATCTAGAGGTTTACATAGACACAGTCTGGCTGGTGTATCTAGAGGTATAGATAGACACAGTCTGGCTGGTGTATCTAGAGGTATAGATAGACACAGTCTGGCTGGTGTATCTACAGGTAGAGATAGACACAGTCTGGCTGGTGTATCTAGAGGTTGGTAGAGATAGACACAGTCTGGCTGGTGTATCTAGAGGTTGGTAGATATAGACACAGTCTGGCTGGTGTATCTAGAGGTATAGATAGACACAGTCTGGCTGGTGTATCTACAGGTATAGACAGACACAGTCTGACTGGTGTATCTAGAGGTTGGTAGAGATAGACACAGTCTGGCTGGTGTATCTAGAGGTATAGATAGACACAGTCTGGCTGGTGTAGACGTTGGTTTAGATAGACACAGTCTGGCTGGTGTATCTAGAGGTATAGATAGACACAGTCTGGCTGGTGTATCTACAGGTATATATAGACACAGTCTGGCTGGTGTATCATGAGGTTGGTATAGATAGACACAGTCTGGCTGGTGTATCATGAGGTTGGTATAGATAGACACAGTCTGGCTGGTGTATCTAGAGGTAAAGATAGACACAGTCTGGCTGGTGTATCTAGAGGTTGGTATAGATAGACACAGTCTGGCTGGTGTATCTAGAGGTATAGATAGACACAGTCTGGCTGGTGTATCTAGAGCTATAGATAGACACAGTCTGGCTAGTGTATCTAGAGGTTTAGATAGACACAGTCTGGCTGGTGTATCTAGAGGTATAGATAGACACAGTCTGGCTGGTGTATCTAGAGGTTGGTATAGATAGACAAAGTCTGGCTGGTGTATCTAGAGGTATAGATAGACACAGTCTGGCTGGTGTATCTAGAGGTTGGTAGATATAGACACAGTCTGGCTGGTGTATCTAGAGGTATAGATAGACACAGTCTGGCTGGTGTATCTACAGGTATAGATAGACACAGTCTGACTTGTGTATCTAGAGGTTGGTAGAGATAGACACAGTCTGGCTGGTGTATCTAGAGGTATAGATAGACACAGTCTGGCTGGTGTATCTAGGGGTATAGATAGACACAGTCTGGCTGGTGTATCTAGAGGTATAGATAGACACAGTCTGGCTGGTGTATCTAGAGGTTGAGATAGACACAGTCTGGCTGTTGTATCTAGAGGTTGGTAGATATAGACACAGTCTGGCTGGTGTATCTAGAGGTATAGATAGACACAGTCTGGGAGGTGTATCTAGAGGTATAGATAAACACAGTCTGGCTGGTGTATCTAGAGGTTTACATAGACACAGTCTGGCTGGTGTATCTAGAGGTATAGATAGACACAGTCTGGCTGGTGTATCTAGAGGTATAGATAGACACAGTCTGGCTGGTGTATCTACAGGTAGAGATAGACACAGTCTGGCTGGTGTATCTAGAGGTTGGTAGAGATAGACACAGTCTGGCAGGTGTATCTAGAGGTATAGATAGACACAGTCTGGCTGGTATATCTAGAGGTTTACATGGACACAGTCTGGCTGGTGTATCTAGAGGTATAGATAGACACAGTCTGGCTGGTGTATCTAGAGGTATAGGTAGACACAGTCTGGCTGGTGTATCTAGAGGTAGAGATAGACACAGTCTGGCTGGTGTATCTAGAGGTTGGTAGAGATAGACACAGTCTGGCTGGTGTATCTAGAGGTTGGTAGATATAGACACAGTCTGGCTGGTGTATCTAGAGGTATAGATAGACACAGTCTGGCTGGTGTATCTACAGGTATAGACAGACACAGTCTGGCTGGTGTATCTAGAGGTTGGTAGAGATAGACACAGTCTGGCTGGTGTATCTAGAGGTATAGATAGACACAGTCTGGCTGGTGTATCTAGACGTTGGTTTAGATAGACACAGTCTGGCTGGTGTATCTAGAGGTATAGATAGACACAGTCTGGCTGGTGTATCTACAGGTATAGATAGACACAGTCTGGCTGGTGTATCATGAGGTTGGTATAGATAGACACAGTCTGGCTGGTGTATCATGAGGTTGGTATAGATAGACACAGTCTGGCTGGTGTATCTAGAGGTATAGATAGACACAGTCTGGCTGGTGTATCTAGAGGTTGGTATAGATAGACACAGTCTGGCTGGTGTATCTAGAGGTATAGATAGACACAGTCTGGCTGGTGTATCTAGAGGTATAGATAGACACAGTCTGGCTAGTGTATCTAGAGGTTTAGATAGACACAGTCTGGCTGGTGTATCTAGAGGTATAGATAGACACAGTCTGGCTGGTGTATCTAGAGGTTGGTATAGATAGACACAGTCTGGCTGGTGTATCTAGAGGTATAGATAGACACAGTCTGGCTGGTGTATCTAGAGGTTGGTAGATATAGACACAGTCTGGCTGGTGTATCTAGAGGTATAGATAGACACAGTCTGGCTGGTGTATCTACAGGTATAGATAGACACAGTCTGACTTGTGTATCTAGAGGTTGGTAGAGATAGACACAGTCTGGCTGTTGTATCTAGAGGTATAGATAGACACAGTCTGGCTGGTGTATCTAGGGGTATAGATAGACACCGTCTGGCTGGTGTATCTAGAGGTATAGATAGACACAGTCTGGCTGGTGTATCTAGAGGTTGAGATAGACACAGTCTGGCTGTTGTATCTAGAGGTTGGTAGATATAGACACAGTCTGGCTGGTGTATCTAGAGGTATAGATAGACACAGTCTGGGAGGTGTATCTAGAGGTATAGATAAACACAGTCTGGCTGGTGTATCTAGAGGTATACATAGACACAGTCTGGCTGGTGTATCTACAGGTATAGATAGACACAGTCTGGCTGGTGTATCTAGAGGTATAGATAGACACAGTCTGGCTGGTGTATCTACAGGTAGAGATAGACACAGTCTGGCTGGTGTATCTAGAGGTTGGTAGAGATAGACACAGTCTGGCAGGTGTATCTAGAGGTATAGATAGACACAGTCTGGCTGGTATATTTAGAGGTTTACATGGACACAGTCTGGCTGGTGTATCTAGAGGTATAGATAGACACAGTCTGGCTGGTGTATCTAGAGGTATAGGTAGACACAGTCTGGCTGGTGTATCTAGAGGTTGAGATAGACACAGTCTGGCTGGTGTATCTAGAGGTTGAGATAGACACAGTCTGGCTGGTGTATCTAGAGGTTGGTAGATATAGACACAGTCTGGCTGGTGTATCTAGAGGTATAGATAGACACAGTCTGGGAGGTGTATCTAGAGGTATAGATAGACACAGTCTGGCTGGTGTATCTAGAGGTAGAGATAGACACAATCTGGCTGGTGTATCTAGAGGTTGGTATAGATAGACACAGTCTGGCTGGTGTATCTAAAGGTTTAGATAGACACAGTCTGGCTGGTGTATCTAGAGGTATAGATAGACACAGTCTGGCTGGAGTATCTAGACGTTGGTTTAGATCGACACAGTCTGGCTGGTGTATCTAGAGGTATAGATAGACACAGTCTGGCTGGTGTATCTACAGGTAGAGATAGACACAGTCTGGCTGGTGTATCTAGAGGTTGGTAGAGATAGACACAGTCTGGCAGGTCTATCTAGAGGTATAGATAAACACAGTCTGGCTGGTGTATCTAGAGGTTTACATAGACACAGTCTGGCTGGTGTATCTAGAGGTATAGATAGACACAGTCTGGCTGGTGTATCTAGAGGTTGGTATAGATAGACAGTGTCTGGCTGGTGTATCTAGAGGTTGGTAGAGATAGACACAGTCTGGCTGGTGTATCTAAAGGTATATATAGACACAGTCTGGCTGGTGTATCTAGAGGTATAGATAGACACAAATATGGCTGGTGTATCTAGAGGTATAGATAGACACAGTCTGGCTGGTGTATCTAGAGGTATACATAGACACAGTCTGGCTGGTGTATCTACAGGTATAGATAGACACAGTCTGGCTGGTGTATCTAGAGGTATAGATAGACACAGTCTGGCTGGTGTATCTAGAGGTTGGTATAGATAGACACTGTCTGGCTGGTGTATCTAGAGGTTGGTAGAGATAGACACAGTCTGGCTGGTGTATCTAGAGGTATAGATAGACACAGTCTGGCTGTTGTATCTAGAGGTATAGATAGACACAGTCTGGCTGGTGTATCTAGAGGTTGGTATAGATAGACACAGTCTGGCTGGTGTATCTAGAGGTTGGTAGATATAGACACAGTCTGGCTGGTGTATCTAGAGGTATAGATAGACACAGTCTGGCTGGTGTATCTACAGGTATAGACAGACACAGTCTGACTGGTGTATCTAGAGGTTGGTAGAGATAGACACAGTCTGGCTGGTGTATCTAGAGGTATAGATAGACACAGTCTGGCTGGTGTATCTAGACGTTGGTTTAGATAGACACAGTCTGGCTGGTCTATCTAGAGGTTGAGATAGACACAGTCTGGCTGGTGTATCCAGAGGTTGAGATAGACACAGTCTGGCTGGTGTATCTATAGGTTGGTAGATATAGACACAGTCTGGCTGGTGTATCTAGAGGTATAGATAGACACAGTCTGGCTGGTGTATCTACAGGTATAGATAGACACAGTCTGGCTGGTGTATCATGAGGTTGGTATAGATAGACACAGTCTGGCTGGTGTATCATGAGGTTGGTATAGATAGACACAGTCTGGCTGGTGTATCTAGAGGTATAGATAGACACAGTCTGGCTGGTGTATCTAGAGGTTGGTATAGATAGACACAGTCTGGCTGGTGTATCTAGAGGTATAGATAGACACAGTCTGGCTGGTGTATCTAGAGGTATAGATAGACACAGTCTGGCTAGTGTATCTAGAGGTTTAGATAGACACAGTCTGGCTGGTGTATCTAGAGGTATAGATAGACACAGTCTGGCTGGTGTATCTAGAGGTTGGTATAGATAGACACAGTCTGGCTGGTGTATCTAGAGGTATAGATAGACACAGTCTGGCTGGTGTATCTAGAGGTTGGTAGATATAGACACAGTCTGGCTGGTGTATCTAGAGGTATAGATAGACACAGTCTGGCTGGTGTATCTACAGGTATAGATAGACACAGTCTGACTGGTGTATCTAGAGGTTGGTAGAGATAGACACAGTCTGGCTGTTGTATCTAGAGGTATAGATAGACACAGTCTGGCTGGTGTATCTAGAGGTATAGATAGACACAGTCTGGCTGGTGTATCTAGAGGTATAGATAGACACAGTCTGGCTGGTGTATCTAGAGGTTGAGATAGACACAGTCTGGCTGGTGTATCTAGAGGTTGGTAGATATAGACACAGTCTGGCTGGTGTATCTAGAGGTATAGATAGACACAGTCTGGCTGGTGTATCTAGAGGTATAGATAGACACAGTCTGGCTGGAGTATCTACAGGTAGAGATAGACACAGTCTGTCTGGTGTATCTAGAGGTTGGTAGAGATAGACACAGTCTGGCAGGTGTATCTAGAGGTATAGATAAACACAGTCTGGCTGGTATATTTAGAGGTTTACATAGACACAGTCTGGCTGGTGTATCTAGAGGTATAGATAGACACAGTCTGGCTGGTGTATCTAGAGGTATAGATAGACACAGTCTGGCTGGTGTATCTACAGGTAGAGATAGACACAGTCTGGCTGGTGTATCTAGAGGTATAGATAGACACAGTCTGGCTGGTGTATCTAGAGGTTGAGATAGACACAGTCTGGCTGGTGTATCTAGAGGTTGGTAGATATAGACACAGTCTGGCTGGTGTATCTAGAGGTATAGATAGACACAGTCTGGGAGGTGTATCTAGAGGTATAGATAAACACAGTCTGGCTGGTGTATCTAGAGGTTTACATAGACACAGTCTGGCTGGTGTATCTAGAGGTATAGATAGACACAGTCTGGCTGGTGTATCTAGAGGTATAGATAGACACAGTCTGGCTGGTGTATCTACAGGTAGAGATAGACACAGTCTGGCTGGTGTATCTAGACGTTGGTAGAGATAGACACAGTCTGGCAGGTGTATCTAGAGGTATAGATAAACACAGTCTAGCTGGTATATTTAGAGGTTTACATAGACACAGTCTGGCTGGTGTATCTAGAGGTATAGATAGACACAGTCTGGCTGGTGTATCTAGAGGTATAGATAGACACAGTCTGGCTGGTGTATCTAGAGGTTGAGATAGACACAGTCTGGCTGGTGTATCTAGAGGTTGAGATAGACACAGTCTGGCTGGTGTATCTAGAGGTTGGTAGATATAGACACAGTCTGGCTGGTGTATCTAGAGGTATAGATAGACACAGTCTGGCTGGTGTATCTACAGGTATAGATAGACACAGTCTGGCTGGTGTATCATGAGGTTGGTATAGATAGACACAGTCTGGCTGGTGTATCTTGAGGTTGGTATAGATAGACACAGTCTGGCTGGTGTATCTAGAGGTATAGATAGACACAGTCTGGCTGGTGTATCTAGAGGTTGGTATAGATAGACACAGTCTGGCTGGTGTATCTAGAGGTATAGATAGACACAGTCTGGCTGGTGTATCTAGAGGTATAGATAGACACAGTCTGGCTAGTGTATCTAGAGGTTTAGATAGACACAGTCTGGCTGGTGTATCTAGAGGTATAGATAGACACAGTCTGGCTGGTGTATCTAGAGGTTGGTATAGATAGACACAGTCTGGCTGGTGTATCTAGAGGTATAGATAGACACAGTCTGGCTGGTGTATCTAGAGGTTGGTAGATATAGACACAGTCTGGCTGGTGTATCTAGAGGTATAGATAGACACAGTCTGGCTGGTGTATCTACAGGTATAGATAGACACAGTCTGACTGGTGTATCTAGAGGTTGGTAGAGATAGACACAGTCTGGCTGTTGTATCTAGAGGTATAGATAGACACAGTCTGGCTGGTGTATCTAGAGGTATAGATAGACACAGTCTGGCTGGTGTATCTAGAGGTATAGATAGACACAGTCTGGCTGGTGTATCTAGAGGTTGAGATAGACACAGTCTGGCTGGTGTATCTAGAGGTTGGTAGATATAGACACAGTCTGGCTGGTGTATCTAGAGGTATAGATAGACACAGTCTGGCTGGTGTATCTAGAGGTATAGATAGACACAGTCTGGCTGGTGTATCTACAGGTAGAGATAGACACAGTCTGTCTGGTGTATCTAGAGGTTGGTAGAGATAGACACAGTCTGGCAGGTGTATCTAGAGGTATAGATAAACACAGTCTGGCTGGTATATTTAGAGGTTTACTTAGACACAGTCTGGCTGGTGTATCTAGAGGTATAGATAGACACAGTCTGGCTGGTGTATCTAGAGGTATAGATAGACACAGTCTGGCTGGTGTATCTACAGGTAGAGATAGACACAGTCTGGCTGGTGTATCTAGAGGTATAGATAGACACAGTCTGGCTGGTGTATCTAGAGGTTGAGATAGACACAGTCTGGCTGGTGTATCTAGAGGTTGGTAGATATAGACACAGTCTGGCTGGTGTATCTAGAGGTATAGATAGACACAGTCTGGGAGGTGTATCTAGAGGTATAGATAAACACAGTCTGGCTGGTGTATCTAGAGGTTTACATAGACACAGTCTGGCTGGTGTATCTAGAGGTATAGATAGAAACAGTCTGGCTGGTGTATCTAGAGGTATAGATAGACACAGTCTGGCTGGTGTATCTACAGGTAGAGATAGACACAGTCTGGCTGGTGTATCTAGACGTTGGTAGAGATAGACACAGTCTGGCAGGTGTATCTAGAGGTATAGATAAACACAGTCTAGCTGGTATATTTAGAGGTTTACATAGACACAGTCTGGCTGGTGTATCTAGAGGTATAGATAGACACAGTCTGGCTGGTGTATCTAGAGGTATAGATAGACACAGTCTGGCTGGTGTATCTAGAGGTTGAGATAGACACAGTCTGGCTGGTGTATCTAGAGGTTGAGATAGACACAGTCTGGCTGGTGTATCTAGAGGTTGGTAGATATAGACACAGTCTGGCTGGTGTATCTAGAGGTATAGATAGACACAGTCTGGGAGGTGTATCTAGAGGTATAGATAGACACAGTCTGGCTGGTGTATCTAGAGGTTGGTATAGATAGACACAGTCTGGCTGGTGTATTTAGACGTTGGTTCAGATAGACACAGTCTGGCTGGTGTATCTAGAGGTATAGATAGACACAGTCTGGCTGGAGTATCTAGACGTTGGTTTAGATCGACACAGTCTGGCTGGTGTATCTAGAGGTATAGATAGACACAGTCTGGCTGGTGTATCTACAGCACATATGTCAGAGTCAAGGCCCGCGGGCCACATCCGGCCCGCGAGAAGGTTTTTACGGCCCTGGGATGATCTTGATTTATTATTAGAACGGCCCGCGGGACCGCAGCAAGCCGGCAGCCCGCAGATCTTTTACACGCACCAATACTACATTTCCCACAATGCAACGGTGACGCACTCGAGCAGTAGGCTGCTTCATTTCAATATTTATTGGCACAGCAGTCGTCAGCATCACAGTAAAATTAACTTTCAGATACCCATCAAAAATGGCAAACGGAAGGTGGACACTGAGAACCGGGGGTTTCAAACAAGGTGGGAGTCGGAGTATATGTTCACGGAGGTAGCTGGAAAACCTGTGTGTCTTCTGTGTGGAGAAAGTGTGGCGGTACTGAAAGAGTATAATCTGAGACGACATTATGAAACGAAACACGCGGACAAAAACAAGAATATGGACATGGAACAAAGGCTACAAAAGGCAGAGGAATTAAAACGAGGCCTCAAATCTCGACAGGCTCTGTTCAAAAAAGCCAAATCACAAGGCCAGGCTGCTGTCAAGGCCAGTTTTATTTTGGCAGAAGAGATCGCTAAATCAGCCCGGCCATTTACGGAGGGGGATTTCATCAAAAACTGCATGATTAAAGTTTGTGGCGAAGTTTGCCCAGAAAAAAAGGCAACTCTTTTTAAATGTGAGTCTGAGCAGAAACACCATTGCCGAGAGAGTAGACCAGTTGTCCATCAATCTAAAAGAGCAGCTTGTGAAAAAGGGAAAAGATTTCATTGCATATTCCTTGGCTGTGGATGAGAGCACCGACATTTCTGACATTGCCCAGTTGTCAATTTTCATCCGCGGAGTGGACTCCAGCCTAAGCGTGACAGAGGAGTTTTTGGCTTTACGTCCTATGCATGGCACAACTACGGGGCATGATTTGTATGAAGAGGTGTCAAGATGTGTAAATGAGATGGAGCTGCCTTGGGAAAAACTTCGTGGGTTTGACAACCCGACGGAGCACCTGCGATGTGTGGACACAGGAGCGGACTGGTGGCGAAGATAACGGGAAAAGATGCAAGAGGAAAACGCGACAGGTGAGCTGACAGCTTATCATTGTATCATACAGAGCCATAAGAAAATATTGCTTTATTTATCTGATCATATTGGAATATATTTGTTAGGTTTTCAGTAGGTTCAATTAGGTTCACTAGACTATATGCGTCATTTAAAAAATTTTCAATGAACATTCGAACAGTCCGGCCCTCGGCTTGTAGCTAAATTTTTTATTTGGCCCTCCGTCCATTTGACTTTGACACCCCTGATCTACAGGTAGAGATAGACACAGTCTGGCTGGTGTATCTAGAGGTTGGTAGAGATAGACACAGTCTGGCAGGTCTATCTAGAGGTATAGATAAACACAGTCTGGCTGGTGTATCTAGAGGTTTACATAGACACAGTCTGGCTGGTGTATCTAGAGGTATAGATAGACACAGTCTGGCTGGTGTATCTACAGGTATAGATAGACACAGTCTGACTGGTGTATCTAGAGGTTGGTAGAGATAGACACAGTCTGGCTGTTGTATCTAGAGGTATAGATAGACACAGTCTGGCTGGTGTATCTAGAGGTATAGATAGACACAGTCTGGCTGGTGTATCTAGAGGTTGAGATAGACACAGTCTGGCTGGTGTATCTAGAGGTTGGTAGATATAGACACAGTCTGGCTGGTGTATCTAGAGGTATAGATAGACACAGTCTGGCTGGTGTATCTAGAGGTATAGATAGACACAGTCTGGCTGGAGTATCTACAGGTAGAGATAGACACAGTCTGTCTGGTGTATCTAGAGGTTGGTAGAGATAGACACAGTCTGGCAGGTGTATCTAGAGGTATAGATAAACACAGTCTGGCTGGTATATTTAGAGGTTTACATAGACACAGTCTGGCTGGTGTATCTAGAGGTATAGATAGACACAGTCTGGCTGGTGTATCTAGAGGTATAGATAGACACAGTCTGGCTGGTGTATCTACAGGTAGAGATAGACACAGTCTGGCTGGTGTATCTAGAGGTATAGATAGACACAGTCTGGCTGGTGTATCTAGAGGTTGAGATAGACACAGTCTGGCTGGTGTATCTAGAGGTTGGTAGATATAGACACAGTCTGGCTGGTGTATCTAGAGGTATAGATAGACACAGTCTGGGAGGTGTATCTAGAGGTATAGATAAACACAGTCTGGCTGGTGTATCTAGAGGTTTACATAGACACAGTCTGGCTGGTGTATCTAGAGGTATAGATAGAAACAGTCTGGCTGGTGTATCTAGAGGTATAGATAGACACAGTCTGGCTGGTGTATCTACAGGTAGAGATAGACACAGTCTGGCTGGTGTATCTAGACGTTGGTAGAGATAGACACAGTCTGGCAGGTGTATCTAGAGGTATAGATAAACACAGTCTAGCTGGTATATTTAGAGGTTTACATAGACACAGTCTGGCTGGTGTATCTAGAGGTATAGATAGACACAGTCTGGCTGGTGTATCTAGAGGTATAGATAGACACAGTCTGGCTGGTGTATCTAGAGGTTGGAGATAGACACAGTCTGGCTGGTGTATCTAGAGGTTGAGATAGACACAGTCTGGCTGGTGTATCTAGAGGTTGGTAGATATAGACACAGTCTGGCTGGTGTATCTAGAGGTATAGATAGACACAGTCTGGGAGGTGTATCTAGAGGTATAGATAGACACAGTCTGGCTGGTGTATCTAGAGGTTGGTATAGATAGACACAGTCTGGCTGGTGTATTTAGACGTTGGTTCAGATAGACACAGTCTGGCTGGTGTATCTAGAGGTATAGATAGACACAGTCTGGCTGGTGTATCTAGAGGTTGGTATAGATAGACACAGTCTGGCTGGTGTATCTAGAGGTATAGATAGACACAGTCTGGCTGGTGTATCTAGAGGTTGGTAGATATAGACACAGTCTGGCTGGTGTATCTAGAGGTATAGATAGACACAGTCTGGCTGGTGTATCTACAGGTATAGATAGACACAGTCTGACTTGTGTATCTAGAGGTTGGTAGAGATAGACACAGTCTGGCTGTTGTATCTAGAGGTATAGATAGACACAGTCTGGCTGGTGTATCTAGGGGTATAGATAGACACCGTCTGGCTGGTGTATCTAGAGGTATAGATAGACACAGTCTGGCTGGTGTATCTAGAGGTTGAGATAGACACAGTCTGGCTGTTGTATCTAGAGGTTGGTAGATATAGACACAGTCTGGCTGGTGTATCTAGAGGTATAGATAGACACAGTCTGGGAGGTGTATCTAGAGGTATAGATAAACACAGTCTGGCTGGTGTATCTAGAGGTTTACATAGACACAGTCTGGCTGGTGTATCTACAGGTATAGATAGACACAGTCTGGCTGGTGTATCTAGAGGTATAGATAGACAAAGTCTGGCTGGTGTATCTACAGGTAGAGATAGACACAGTCTGGCTGGTGTATCTAGAGGTTGGTAGAGATAGACACAGTCTGGCAGGTGTATCTAGAGGTATAGATAAACACAGTCTGGCTGGTATATTTAGAGGTTTACATGGACACAGTCTGGCTGGTGTATCTAGAGGTATAGATAGACACAGTCTGGCTGGTGTATCTAGAGGTATAGGTAGACACAGTCTGGCTGGTGTATCTAGAGGTTGAGATAGACACAGTCTGGCTGGTGTATCTAGAGGTTGAGATAGACACAGTCTGGCTGGTGTATCTAGAGGTTGGTAGATATAGACACAGTCTGGCTGGTGTATCTAGAGGTATAGATAGACACAGTCTGGGGAGGTGTATCTAGAGGTATAGATAGACACAGTCTGGCTGGTGTATCTAGAGGTAGAGATAGACACAATCTGGCTGGTGTATCTAGAGGTTGGTATAGATAGACACAGTCTGGCTGGTGTATTTAGACGTTGGTTTAGATAGACACAGTCTGGCTGGTGTATCTAGAGGTATAGATAGACACAGTCTGGCTGGAGTATCTAGACGTTGGTTTAGATCGACACAGTCTGGCTGGTGTATCTAGAGGTATAGATAGACACAGTCTGGCTGGTGTATCTACAGGTAGAGATAGACACAGTCTGGCTGGTGTATCTAGAGGTTGGTAGAGATAGACACAGTCTGACAGGTCTATCTAGAGGTATAGATAAACACAGTCTGGCTGGTGTATCTAGAGGTTTACATAGACACAGTCTGGCTGGTGTATCTAGAGGTATAGATAGACACAGTCTGGCTGGTGTATCTAGAGGTTGGTATAGATAGACAGTGTCTGGCTGGTGTATCTAGAGGTTGGTAGAGATAGACACAGTCTGGCTGGTGTATCTAAAGGTATATATAGACACAGTCTGGCTGGTGTATCTAGAGGTATAGATAGACAAAATATGGCTGGTGTATCTAGAGGTATAGATAGACACAGTCTGGCTGGTGTATCTAGAGGTATACATAGACACAGTCTGGCTGGTGTATCTACAGGTATAGATAGACACAGTCTGGCTGGTGTATCTAGAGGTATAGATAGACACAGTCTGGCTGGTGTATCTAGAGGTTGGTATAGATAGACAGTGTCTGGCTGGTGTATCTAGAGGTTGGTAGAGATAGACACAGTCTGGCTGGTGTATCTAAAGGTATATATAGACACAGTCTGGCTGTTGTATCTAGAGGTATAGATAGACACAGTCTGGCTGGTGTATCTAGAGGTTGGTATAGATAGACACAGTCTGGCTGGTGTATCTAGAGGTTGGTAGATATAGACACAGTCTGGCTGGTGTATCTAGAGGTATAAATAGACACAGTCTGGCTGGTGTATCTACAGGTATAGACAGACACAGTCTGACTGGTGTATGTAGAGGTTGGTAGAGATAGACACAGTCTGGCTGGTGTATCTAGAGGTATAGATAGACACAGTCTGGCTGGTGTATCTAGACGTTGGTTTAGATAGACACAGTCTGGCTGGTCTATCTAGAGGTTGAGATAGACACAGTCTGGCTGGTGTATCCAGAGGTTGAGATAGACACAGTCTGGCTGGTGTATCTATAGGTTGGTAGATATAGACACAGTCTGGCTGGTGTATCTAGAGGTATAGATAGACACAGTCTGGCTGGTGTATCTACAGGTATAGATAGACACAGTCTGGCTGGTGTATCATGAGGTTGGTATAGATAGACACAGTCTGGCTGGTGTATCATGAGGTTGGTATAGATAGACACAGTCTGGCTGGTGTATCTAGAGGTATAGATAGACACAGTCTGGCTGGTGTATCTAGAGGTTGGTATAGATAGACACAGTCTGGCTGGTGTATCTAGAGGTATAGATAGACACAGTCTGGCTGGTGTATCTAGAGGTATAGATAGACACAGTCTGGCTAGTGTATCTAGAGGTTTAGATAGACACAGTCTGGCTGGTGTATCTAGAGGTATAGATAGACACAGTCTGGCTGGTGTATCTAGAGGTTGGTATAGATAGACACAGTCTGGCTGGTGTATCTAGAGGTATAGATAGACACAGTCTGGCTGGTGTATCTAGAGGTTGGTAGATATAGACACAGTCTGGCTGGTGTATCTAGAGGTATAGATAGACACAGTCTGGCTGGTGTATCTACAGGTATAGATAGACACAGTCTGACTGGTGTATCTAGAGGTTGGTAGAGATAGACACAGTCTGGCTGTTGTATCTAGAGGTATAGATAGACACAGTCTGGCTGGTGTATCTAGAGGTATAGATAGACACAGTCTGGCTGGTGTATCTAGAGGTATAGATAGACACAGTCTGGCTGGTGTATCTAGAGGTTGAGATAGACACAGTCTGGCTGGTGTATCTAGAGGTTGGTAGATATAGACACAGTCTGGCTGGTGTATCTAGAGGTATAGATAGACACAGTCTGGCTGGTGTATCTAGAGGTATAGATAGACACAGTCTGGCTGGAGTATCTACAGGTAGAGATAGACACAGTCTGTCTGGTGTATCTAGAGGTTGGTAGAGATAGACACAGTCTGGCAGGTGTATCTAGAGGTATAGATAAACACAGTCTGGCTGGTATATTTAGAGGTTTACATAGACACAGTCTGGCTGGTGTATCTAGAGGTATAGATAGACACAGTCTGGCTGGTGTATCTAGAGGTATAGATAGACACAGTCTGGCTGGTGTATCTACAGGTAGAGATAGACACAGTCTGGCTGGTGTATCTAGAGGTATAGATAGACACAGTCTGGCTGGTGTATCTAGAGGTTGAGATAGACACAGTCTGGCTGGTGTATCTAGAGGTTGGTAGATATAGACACAGTCTGGCTGGTGTATCTAGAGGTATAGATAGACACAGTCTGGGAGGTGTATCTAGAGGTATAGATAAACACAGTCTGGCTGGTGTATCTAGAGGTTTACATAGACACAGTCTGGCTGGTGTATCTAGAGGTATAGATAGAAACAGTCTGGCTGGTGTATCTAGAGGTATAGATAGACACAGTCTGGCTGGTGTATCTACAGGTAGAGATAGACACAGTCTGGCTGGTGTATCTAGACGTTGGTAGAGATAGACACAGTCTGGCAGGTGTATCTAGAGGTATAGATAAACACAGTCTAGCTGGTATATTTAGAGGTTTACATAGACACAGTCTGGCTGGTGTATCTAGAGGTATAGATAGACACAGTCTGGCTGGTGTATCTAGAGGTATAGATAGACACAGTCTGGCTGGTGTATCTAGAGGTTGAGATAGACACAGTCTGGCTGGTGTATCTAGAGGTTGAGATAGACACAGTCTGGCTGGTGTATCTAGAGGTTGGTAGATATAGACACAGTCTGGCTGGTGTATCTAGAGGTATAGATAGACACAGTCTGGCTGGTGTATCTACAGGTATAGATAGACACAGTCTGGCTGGTGTATCATGAGGTTGGTATAGATAGACACAGTCTGGCTGGTGTATCATGAGGTTGGTATAGATAGACACAGTCTGGCTGGTGTATCTAGAGGTATAGATAGACACAGTCTGGCTGGTGTATCTAGAGGTTGGTATAGATAGACACAGTCTGGCTGGTGTATCTAGAGGTATAGATAGACACAGTCTGGCTGGTGTATCTAGAGGTATAGATAGACACAGTCTGGCTAGTGTATCTAGAGGTTTAGATAGACACAGTCTGGCTGGTGTATCTAGAGGTATAGATAGACACAGTCTGGCTGGTGTATCTAGAGGTATAGATAGACACAGTCTGGCTGGTGTATCTAGAGGTTGAGATAGACACAGTCTGGCTGGTGTATCTAGAGGTTGAGATAGACACAGTCTGGCTGGTGTATCTAGAGGTTGGTAGATATAGACACAGTCTGGCTGGTGTATCTAGAGGTATAGATAGACACAGTCTGGGAGGTGTATCTAGAGGTATAGATAGACACAGTCTGGCTGGTGTATCTAGAGGTTGGTATAGATAGACACAGTCTGGCTGGTGTATTTAGACGTTGGTTCAGATAGACACAGTCTGGCTGGTGTATCTAGAGGTATAGATAGACACAGTCTGGCTGGAGTATCTAGACGTTGGTTTAGATCGACACAGTCTGGCTGGTGTATCTAGAGGTATAGATAGACACAGTCTGGCTGGTGTATCTACAGCACATATGTCAGAGTCAAGGCCCGCGGGCCACATCCGGCCCGCGAGAAGGTTTTTTACGGCCCCTGGGATGATCTTGATTTATTATTAGAACCGGCCCGCAGACCGCAGCAAGCCGGCAGCCCGCAGATCTTTTACACGCACCAATACTACATTTCCCACAATGCAACGGTGACGCTACCGAGCAGTAGGCTGCTTCATTTCAATATTTATTGGCACAGCAGTCGTCAGCATCACAGTAAAATTAACTTTTCAGATACCCATCAAAAATGGCAAACGGAAGGTGGACACTGAGAACCGGGGGGTTTCAAACAAGGTGGGAGTCGGAGTATATGTTCACGGAGGTAGCTGGAAAACCTGTGTGTCTTCTGTGTGGAGAAAGTGTGGCGGTACTGAAAGAGTATAATCTGAGAGACGACATTATGAAACGAAACACGCGGACAAAAACAAGAATATGGACATGGAACAAAGGCTACAAAAGGCAGAGGAATTAAAACGAGGCCTCAAATCTCGACAGGCTCTGTTCAAAAAAGCCAAATCACAAGGCCAGGCTGCTGTCAAGGCCAGTTTTATTTTGGCAGAAGAGATCGCTAAATCAGCCCGGCCATTTACGGAGGGGGATTTCATCAAAAACTGCATGATTAAAGTTTGTGACGAAGTTTGCCCAGAAAAAGGCAACTCTTTTTAAATGTGAGTCTGAGCAGAAACACCATTGCCGAGAGAGTAGACCAGTTGTCCATCAATCTAAAAGAGCAGCTTGTGAAAAAGGGAAAAGATTTCATTGCATATTCCTTGGCTGTGGATGAGAGCACCGACATTTCTGACATTGCCCAGTTGTCAATTTTCATCCGCGGGAGTGGACTCCAGCCTAAGCGTGACAGAGGAGTTTTTGGCTTTACGTCCTATGCATGGCACAACTCACGGGGCATGATTTGTAGTGAAGAGGTGTCAAGATGTGTAAATGAGATGGAGCTGCCTTGGGAAAAACTCGTGGGTTTGACAACCGACGGAGCACCTGCGATGTGGACACAGGAGCGGACTGGTGGCGAAGATACGGGAAAAGATGCAAGAGGAAAACGCGACAGGTGAGCTGACAGCTTATCATTGTATCATACAGAGCCATAAGAAAATATTGCTTTATTTATCTGATCATATTGGAATATATTTGTTAGGTTTTCAGTAGGTTCAATTAGGTTCACTAGACTATATGCGTCATTTAAAAAATTTTCAATGAACATTCGAACAGTCCGGCCCTCGGCTTGTAGCTAAATTTTTTATTTGGCCCTCGTCCATTTGACTTTGACACCCCTGATCTACAGGTAGAGATAGACACAGTCTGGCTGGTGTATCTAGAGGTTGGTAGAGATAGACACAGTCTGGCAGGTCTATCTAGAGGTATAGATAAACACAGTCTGGCTGGTGTATCTAGAGGTTTACATAGACACAGTCTGGCTGGTGTATCTAGAGGTATAGATAGACACAGTCTGGCTGGTGTATCTACAGGTATAGATAGACACAGTCTGACTGGTGTATCTAGAGGTTGGTAGAGATAGACACAGTCTGGCTGTTGAATCTAGAGGTATAGATAGACACAGTCTGGCTGGTGTATCTAGAGGTATAGATAGACACAGTCTGGCTGGTGTATCTAGAGGTTGAGATAGACACAGTCTGGCTGGTGTATCTAGAGGTTGGTAGATATAGACACAGTCTGGCTGGTGTATCTAGAGGTATAGATAGACACAGTCTGGCTGGTGTATCTAGAGGTATAGATAGACACAGTCTGGCTGGAGTATCTACAGGTAGAGATAGACACAGTCTGTCTGGTGTATCTAGAGGTTGGTAGAGATAGACACAGTCTGGCAGGTGTATCTAGAGGTATAGATAAACACAGTCTGGCTGGTATATTTAGAGGTTTACATAGACACAGTCTGGCTGGTGTATCTAGAGGTATAGATAGACACAGTCTGGCTGGTGTATCTAGAGGTATAGATAGACACAGTCTGGCTGGTGTATCTACAGGTAGAGATAGACACAGTCTGGCTGGTGTATCTAGAGGTATAGATAGACACAGTCTGGCTGGTGTATCTAGAGGTTGAGATAGACACAGTCTGGCTGGTGTATCTAGAGGTTGGTAGATATAGACACAGTCTGGCTGGTGTATCTAGAGGTATAGATAGACACAGTCTGGGAGGTGTATCTAGAGGTATAGATAAACACAGTCTGGCTGGTGTATCTAGAGGTTTACATAGACACAGTCTGGCTGGTGTATCTAGAGGTATAGATAGAAACAGTCTGGCTGGTGTATCTAGAGGTATAGATAGACACAGTCTGGCTGGTGTATCTACAGGTAGAGATAGACACAGTCTGGCTGGTGTATCTAGACGTTGGTAGAGATAGACACAGTCTGGCAGGTGTATCTAGAGGTATAGATAAACACAGTCTAGCTGGTATATTTAGAGGTTTACATAGACACAGTCTGGCTGGTGTATCTAGAGGTATAGATAGACACAGTCTGGCTGGTGTATCTAGAGGTATAGATAGACACAGTCTGGCTGGTGTATCTAGAGGTTGAGATAGACACAGTCTGGCTGGTGTATCTAGAGGCTGAGATAGACACAGTCTGGCTGGTGTATCTAGAGGTTGGTAGATATAGACACAGTCTGGCTGGTGTATCTAGAGGTATAGATAGACACAGTCTGGGAGGTGTATCTAGAGGTATAGATAGACACAGTCTGGCTGGTGTATCTAGAGGTTGGTATAGATAGACACAGTCTGGCTGGTGTATTTAGACGTTGGTTCAGATAGACACAGTCTGGCTGGTGTATCTAGAGGTATAGATAGACACAGTCTGGCTGGAGTATCTAGACGTTGGTTTAGATCGACACAGTCTGGCTGGTGTATCTAGAGGTATAGATAGACACAGTCTGGCTGGTGTATCTACAGGTAGAGATAGACACAGTCTGGCTGGTGTATCTAGAGGTTGGTAGAGATAGACACAGTCTGGCAGGTCTATCTAGAGGTATAGATAAACACAGTCTGGCTGGTGTATCTAGAGGTTTACATAGACACAGTCTGGCTGGTGTATCTAGAGGTATAGATAGACACAGTCTGGCTGGTGTATCTAGAGGTTGGTATAGATAGACAGTGTCTGGCTGGTGTATCTAGAGGTTGGTAGAGATAGACACAGTCTGGCTGGTGTATCTAGAGGTATAGATAGACAAAATTTGGCTGGTGTATCTAGAGGTATAGATAGACACAGTCTGGCTGGTGTATCTAGAGGTATACATAGACACAGTCTGGCTGGTGTATCTATAGGTATAGATAGACACAGTCTGGCTGGTTTATCTAGAGGTATAGATAGACACAGTCTGGCTGGTGTATCTAGAGGTATAGATAGACACAGTCTGGCTGGTGTATCTAGAGGTTGGTATAGATAGACACAGTCTGGCTGGTGTACCTACAGGTAGAGATAGACACAGTCTGGCTGGTGTATCTAGAGGTTGGTATAGATAGACACAGTCTGGCTGGTGTATCTAGAGGTATAGATAAACACAGTCTGGCTGGTGAATCTAGAGGTATAGATAGACACAGTCTGGCTGGTGTATCTAGACGTTGGTTTAGATAGACACAGTCTGGCTGGTCTATCTAGAGGTTGAGATAGACACAGTCTGGCTGGTGTATCCAGAGGTTGAGATAGACACAGTCTGGCTGGTGTATCTATAGGTTGGTAGATATAGACACAGTCTGGCTGGTGTATCTAGAGGTATAGATAGACACAGTCTGGCTGGTGTATCTACAGGTATAGATAGACACAGTCTGGCTGGTGTATCATGAGGTTGGTATAGATAGACACAGTCTGGCTGGTGTATCATGAGGTTGGTATAGATAGACACAGTCTGGCTGGTGTATCTAGAGGTATAGATAGACACAGTCTGGCTGGTGTATCTAGAGGTTGGTATAGATAGACACAGTCTGGCTGGTGTATCTAGAGGTATAGATAGACACAGTCTGGCTGGTGTATCTAGAGGTATAGATAGACACAGTCTGGCTAGTGTATCTAGAGGTTTAGATAGACACAGTCTGGCTGGTGTATCTAGAGGTATAGATAGACACAGTCTGGCTGGTGTATCTAGAGGTTGGTATAGATAGACACAGTCTGGCTGGTGTCTCTAGAGGTATAGATAGACACAGTCTGGCTGGTGTATCTAGAGGTATAGATAGACACAGTCTGGGAGGTGTATCTAGAGGTATAGATAGACACAGTCTGGCTGGTGTATCTAGAGGTTGGTATAGATAGACACAGTCTGGCTGGTGTATTTAGACGTTGGTTCAGATAGACACAGTCTGGCTGGTGTATCTAGAGGTATAGATAGACACAGTCTGGCTGGTTATCTAGACGTTGGTTTAGATCGACACAGTCTGGCTGGTGTATCTAGAGGTATAGATAGACACAGTCTGGCTGGTGTATCTAAAGGTAGGGATAGACACAGTCTGGCTGGTGTATCTAGAGGTAGGTAGAGATAGACACAGTCTGGCTGGTGTATCTAGAGGTATAGATAAACACAGTCTGGCTGGTGTATCTAGAGGTTTACATAGACACAGTCTGGCTGGTGTATCTAGAGGTATAGATAGACACAGTCTGGCTGGTGTATCTAGAGGTTGGTATAGATAGACAGTGTCTGGCTGGTGTATCTAGAGGTTGGTAGAGATAGACACAGTCTGGCTGGTGTATCTAGAGGTATAGATAGACAAAATTTGGCTGGTGTATCTAGAGGTATAGATAGACCACAGTCTGGCTGGTGTACCTAGAGGTATACATAGACACAGTCTGGCTGGTGTATCTATAGGTATAGATAGACACAGTCTGGCTGGTTTATCTAGAGGTATAGATAGACACAGTCTGGCTGGTGTATCTAGAGGTATAGATAGACACAGTCTGGCTGGTGTATCTAGAGGTTGGTATAGATAGACACAGTCTGGCTGGTGTACCTACAGGTAGAGATAGACACAGTCTGGCTGGTGTATCTAGAGGTTGGTATAGATAGACACAGTCTGGCTGGTGTATCTAGAGGTATAGATAAACACAGTCTGGCTGGTGAATCTAGAGGTATAGATAGACACAGTCTGGCTGGTGTATCTAGACGTTGGTTTAGATAGACACAGTCTGGCTGGTCTATCTAGAGGTTGAGATAGACACAGTCTGGCTGGTGTATCCAGAGGTTGAGATAGACACAGTCTGGCTGGTGTATCTATAGGTTGGTAGATATAGACACAGTCTGGCTGGTGTATCTAGAGGTATAGATAGACACAGTCTGGCTGGTATCTACAGGTATAGATAGACACAGTCTGGCTGGTGTATCTTGAGGTTGGTATAGATAGACACAGTCTGGCTGGTGTATCAAGAGGTTGGTATAGATAGACACAGTCTGGCTGGTGTATCTAGAGGTATAGATAGACACAGTCTGGCTGGTGTATCTAGAGGTTGGTATAGATAGACACAGTCTGGCTGGTGTATCTAGAGGTATAGATAGACACAGTCTGGCTGGTGTATCTAGAGGTATAGATAGACACAGTCTGGCTAGTGTATCTAGAGGTTTAGATAGACACAGTCTGGCTGGTGTATCTAGAGGTATAGATAGACACAGTCTGGCTGGTGTATCTAGAGGTTGGTATAGATGGTCACAGTCTGGCTGGTGTCTCTAGAGGTATAGATAGACACAGTCTGGCTGGTGTATCTAGAGGTTGGTAGATATAGACACAGTCTGGCTGGTGTATCTAGAGGTATAGATAGACACAGTCTGGCTGGTGTATCCACAGGTATAGATAGACACAGTCTGACTGGTGTATCTAGAGGTTGGTAGAGATAGACACAGTCTGGCTGTTGTATCTAGAGGTATAGATAGACACAGTCTGGCTGGTGTATCTAGAGGTATAGATAGACACAGTCTGGCTGGTGTATCTAGAGGTATAGATAGACACAGTCTGGCTGGTGTATCTAGAGGTTGGATAGACACAGTCTGGCTGGTGTATCTAGAGGTTGGTAGATATAGACACAGTCTGGCTGGTGTATCTAGAGGTATAGATAGACACAGTCTGGCTGGTGTATCTAGAGGTATAGATAGACACAGTCTGGCTGGAGTATCTACAGGTAGAGATAGACACAGTCTGTCTGGTGTATCTAGAGGTTGGTAGAGATAGACACAGTCTGGCAGGTGTATCTAGAGGTATAGATAAACACAGTCTGGCTGGTTATTTAGAGGTTTACATAGACACAGTCTGGCTGGTGTATCTAGAGGTATAGATAGACACAGTCTGGCTGGTGTATCTAGTAGAGATAGACACAGTCTGGCTGGTGTATCTAGAGGTATAGATAGACACAGTCTGGCTGGTGTATCTAGAGGTTGAGATAGACACAGTCTGGCTGGTGTATCTAGAGGTTGGTAGATATAGACACAGTCTGGCAGGTGTATCTAGAGGTATAGATAGACACAGTCTGGGAAGGTGTATCTAGAGGTATAGATAAACACAGTCTGGCTGGTGTATCTAGAGGTTTACATAGACACAGTCTGGCTGGTGTATCTAGAGGTATAGATAGAAACAGTCTGGCTGGTGTATCTAGAGGTATAGATAGACACAGTCTGGCTGGTGTATCTACAGGTAGAGATAGACACAGTCTGGCTGGTGTATCTAGAGGTTGGTAGAGATAGACACAGTCTGGCAGGTGTATCTAGAGGTATAGATAAACACAGTCTAGCTGGTATATTTAGAGGTTTACATAGACACAGTCTGTTTGGTGTATCTAGAGGTATAGATAGACACAGTCTGGCTAGTGTATCTAGAGGTTTAGATAGACACAGTCTGGCTGGTGTATCTAGAGGTATAGATAGACACAGTCTGGCTGGTGTATCTAGAGGTTGGTATAGATAGACACAGTCTGGCTGGTGTCTCTAGAGGTATAGATAGACACAGTCTGGCTGGTGTATCTAGAGGTTGGTAGATATAGACACAGTCTGGCTGGGTGTATCTAGAGGTATAGATAGACACAGTCTGGCTGGTGTATCTACAGGTATAGATAGACACAGTCTGACTGGTGTATCTAGAGGTTGGTAGAGATAGACACAGTCTGGCTGTTTGTATCTAGAGGTATAGATAGACACAGTCTGGCTGGTGTATCTAGAGGTATAGATAGACACAGTCTGGCTGGTGTATCTAGAGGTATAGATAGACACAGTCTGGCTGGTGTATCTAGAGGTTGAGATAGACACAGTCTGGCTGGTGTATCTAGAGGTTGGTAGATATAGACACAGTCTGGCTGGTGTATCTAGAGGTATAGATAGACACAGTCTGGCTGGTGTATCTAGAGGTATAGATAGACACAGTCTGGCTGGAGTATCTACAGGTAGAGATAGACACAGTCTGTCTGGTGTATCTAGAGGTTGGTAAGATAGGACACAGTCTGGCAGGTGCATCTAGAGGGTATAGATAAACACAGTCTGGCTGGTATATTTAGAGGTTTACATAGACACAGTCTGGCTGGTGTATCTAGAGGTATAGATAGACACAGTCTGGCTGGTGTATCTACAGGTAGAGATAGACACAGTCTGGCTGGTGTATCTAGAGGTATAGATAGACACAGTCTGGCTGGTGTATCTAGAGGTTGAGATAGACACAGTCTGGCTGGTGTATCTAGAGGTTGGTATAATAGACACAGTCTGGCTGGTGTATCTAGAGGTATAGATAGACACAGTCTGGGAGGTGTATCTAGAGGTATAGATAAACACAGTCTGGCTGGTGTATCTAGAGGTTTACATAGACACAGTCTGGCTGGTGTATCTAGAGGTATAGATAGAAACAGTCTGCGCTGGTGTATCTAGAGGTATAGATAGACACAGTCCGGCTGGTGTATCTACAGGTAGAGATAGACACAGTCTGGCTGGAGTATCTAGAGGTTGGTAGAGATAGACACAGTCTGGCAGGTGTATCTAGAGGTATAGATAAACACAGTCTAGCTGGTATATTTAGAGGTTTACATAGACACAGTCTGTTTGGTGTATCTAGAGGTATAGATAGACACAGTCTGGCTAGTGTATCTAGAGGTTTAGATAGACACAGTCTGGCCTATGGTATATCTAGAGGTATAGATAGACACAGTCTGGCTGGTGTATCTAGAGGTTGGTATAGATAGACACAGTCTGGCTGCGTGTCTCTAGAGGTATAGATAGACACAGTCTGGCTGGTGCATCTAGAGGTTGTTAGATATAGACACAGTCTGGCTGGTGTATCTAGAGGTATAGATAGACACAGTCTGGCTGGTGTATCTACCAGGTATAGATAGACACAGTCTGACTGGTGTATCTAGAGGTTGGTAGAGATAGACACAGTCTGGCTGTTGTATCTAGAGTATAGATAGACACAGTCTGGCTGGTGTATCTAGAGGTATAGATAGACACAGTCTGGCTGGTGTATCTAGAGGTATAGATAGACACAGTCTGGCTGGTGCTATCTAGAGGTTGAGATAGACACAGTCTGGCTGGTGTATCTAGAGGTTGGTAGATATAGACACAGTCTGGCTGGTGTATCTAGAGGTATAGATAGACACAGTCTGGCTGGTGTATCTAGAGGCATAGATAGACACAGTCTGGCTGGAGTATCTACAGGTAGAGATAGACACAGTCTGTCTGGTGTATCTAGAGGTTGGTAGAGATAGACACAGTCTGGCAGGTGTATCTAGAGGTATAGATAAACACAGTCTGGCTGGTATATTTAGAGGTTTACATAGACACAGTCTGGCTGGTGTATCTAGAGGTATAGATAGACACAGTCTGGCTGGTGTATCTACAGGTAGAGATAGACACAGTCTGGCTGGTGTATCTAGAGGTATAGATAGACACAGTCTGGCTGGTGTATCTAGAGGTTGAGATAGACACAGTCTGGCTGGTGTATCTAGAGGTTGGTAGATATAGACACAGTCTGGCTGGTGTATCTAGAGGTATAGATAGACACAGTCTGGGAGGTGTATCTAGAGGTATAGATAAACACAGTCTGGCTGGTGTATCTAGAGGTTTACATAGACACAGTCTGGCTGGTGTATCTAGAGGTATAGATAGAAACAGTCTGGCTGGTGTATCTAGAGGTATAGATAGACACAGTCTGGCTGGTGTATCTACAGGTAGAGATAGACACAGTCTGGCTGGTGTATCTAGAGGTTGGTAGAGATAGACACAGTCTGGCAGGTGTATCTAGAGGTATAGATAAACACAGTCTGGCTGGTGTATCTAGAGGTATAGATAGACACAGTCTGGCTGGTGTATCTACAGGTATAGATAGACACAGTCTGACTGGTGTATCTAGAGGTTGGTAGAGATAGACACAGTCTGGCTGTTTGTATCTAGAGGTATAGATAGACACAGTCTGGCTGGTGTATCTAGAGGTATAGATAGACACAGTCTGGCTGGTGTATCTAGAGGTATAGATAGACACAGTCTGGCTGGTGTATCTAGAGGTTGAGATAGACACAGTCTGGCTGGTGTATCTAGAGGTTGGTAGATATAGACACAGTCTGGCTGGTGTATCTAGAGGTATAGATAGACACAGTCTGGCTGGTGTATCTAGAGGTATAGATAGACACAGTCTGGCTGGAGTATCTACAGGTAGAGATAGACACAGTCTGTCTGGTGTATCTAGAGGTTGGTAGAGATAGACACAGTCTGGCAGGTGTATCTAGAGGTATAGATAAACACAGTCTGGCTGGTATATTTAGAGGTTACATAGACACAGTCTGGCTGGTGTATCTAGAGGTATAGATAGACACAGTCTGGCTGGTGTATCTACAGGTAGAGATAGACACAGTCTGGCTGGTGTATCTAGAGGTATAGATAGACACAGTCTGGCTGGTGTATCTAGAGGTTGAGATAGACACAGTCTGGCTTGTGTATCTAGAGGTTGGTAGATATAGACACAGTCTGGCTGGTGTATCTAGAGGTATAGATAGACACAGTCTGGGAGGTGTATCTAGAGGTATAGATAAACACAGTCTGGCTGGTGTATCTAGAGGTTTACATAGACACAGTCTGGCTGGTGTATCTAGAGGCATAGATAGAAACAGTCTGGCTGGTGTATCTAGAGGTATAGATAGACACAGTCTGGGCTGGTGTATCTACAGGTAGAGATAGACACAGTCTGGCTGGTGTATCTAGAGGTTGGTAGATATAGACACAGTCTGGCAGGTGTATCTAGAGGTATAGATAAACACAGTCTAGCTGGTATATTTAGAGGTTTACATAGACACAGTCTGTTTGGTGTATCTAGAGGTATAGATAGACACAGTCTGGCTGGTGTATCTAGAGGTATAGATAGACACAGTCGGCTGGTGTATCTAGAGGTTGAGATAGAACACAGTCTGGCTGGTGTATCTAGAGGTTGAGATAGACACAGTCTGGCTGGTGTATCTAGAGGTTGGTAGATATAGACACAGTCTGGCTGGTGTATCTAGAGGTATAGATAGACACAGTCTGGGAGGTGTATCTAGAGGTATAGATAGACACAGTCTGGCTGGTGTATCTAGAGGTTGGTATAGATAGACAAGTCTGGCTGGTGTATTTAGACGTTGGTTTAGATAGACACAGTCTGGCTGGTGTATCTAGAGGTATAGATAGACACAGTCTGGCTGAGTATCTAGACGTTGGTTTAGACTAGACACAGTCTGGCTGGTGTATCTAGAGTATAGATAGACACAGTCTGGCTGGTGTATCTACAGGTAGAGATAGACACAGTCTGGCTGGTGTATCTAGAGGTTGGTAGAGATAGACACAGTCTGCAGGTCTATCTAGAGGTATAGATAAACACAGTCTGGCTGGTGTATCTAGAGGTTTACATAGACACAGTCTGGCTGGTGTATCTAGAGGTATAGATAGACACAGTCTGGCTGGTGTATCTAGAGGTTGGTATAGATAGACAGTGTCTGGCTGGTGTATCTAGAGGTTGGTAGAGATAGACACAGTCTGGCTGGTGTATCTAGAGGTATAGATAGACAAAATTTGGCTGGTGTATCTAGAGGTATAGATGGACACAGTCTGGCTGGTGTATCTAGAGGTATACATAGACACAGTCTGGCTGGTGTATCTATAGGTATAGATAGACACAGTCTGGCTGGTTTATCTAGAGGTATAGATAGACACAGTCTGGCTGGTGTATCTAGAGGTATAGATAGACACAGTCTGGCTGGTGTATCTAGAGTTTGGTATAGATAGACACAGTCTGGCTGGTGTACCTACAGGTAGAGATAGACACAGTCTGGCTGGTGTATCTAGAGGTTGGTATAGATAGACACAGTCTGGCTGGTGTATCTAGAGGTATAGATAAACACAGTCTGGCTGGTGAATCTAGAGGTATACAAAGACACAGTCTGGCTGGTGTATCTAGAGGTTGAAATAGACACAGTCTGGCTGGTGTATCTTGAGGTATAGATAGACACAGTCTGGCTGGTGTATCTAGAGGTTGGTATAGATAGACAGTGTCTGGCTGGTGTATCTAGAGGTTGGTAGAGATAGACACAGTCTGGCTGGTTTATCTAAAGGTATATATAGACACAGTCTGGCTGTTGTATCTAGAGGTATAGATAGACACAGTCTGGCTGGTGTATCTAGAGGTTGGTATAGATAGACACAGTCTGGCTGGTGTATCTAGAGGTTGGTAGATATAGACACAGTCTGGCTGGTGTATCTAGAGGTATAGATAGACACAGTCTGGCTGGTGTATCTACAGGTATAGACAGACACAGTCCGAACTGGTGTATCTAGAGGTTGGTAGAGATAGACACAGTCTGGCTGGTGTATCTAGAGGTATAGATAGACACAGTCTGGCTGGTGTATCTAGACGTTGGTTTAGATAGACACAGTCTGGCTGGTCTATCTAGAGGTTGAGATAGACACAGTCTGGCTGGTGTATCCAGAGGTTGAGATAGACACAGTCTGGCTGGTGTATCTATAGGTTGGTAGATATAGACACAGTCTGGCTGGTGTATCTAGAGGTATAGATAGACACAGTCTGGCTGGTGTATCTACAGGTATAGATGGACACAGTCTGGCTGGTGTATCATGAGGTTGGTATAGATAGACACAGTCTGGCTGGTGTATCATGAGGTTGGTATAGATAGATACAGTCTGGCTGGTGTATCTAGAGGTATAGATAGACACAGTCTGGCTGGTGTATCTAGAGGTATAGATAGACACAGTCTGGCTGGTGTATCTAGAGGTTGAGATAGACACAGTCTGGCTGGTGTATCTAGAGGTTGGTAGATATAGACACAGTCTGGCTGGTGTATCTAGAGGTATAGATAGACACAGTCTGGCAGGTGTATCTAGAGGTATAGATAAACACAGTCTGGCTGGTATATTTAGAGGTTTACATAGACACAGTCTGGCTGGTGTATCTAGAGGTATAGATAGACACAGTCTGGCTGGTGTATCTAGAGGTATAGATAGACACAGTCTGGCTGGTGTATCTACAGGTAGAGATAGACACAGTCTGGCTGGTGTATCTAGAGGTATAGATAGACAAAGTCTGGCTGGTGTATCTAGAGGTTGAGATAGACACAGTCTGGCTGGTGTATCTAGAGGTTGGTAGATATAGACACAGTCTGGCTGGTGTATCTAGAGGTATAGATAGACACAGTCTGGGGGTGTATCTAGAGGTATAGATAAACACAGTCTGGCTGGTGTATCTAGAGGTTTACATAGACACAGTCTGGCTGGTGTATCTAGAGGTATAGATAGACACAGTCTGGCTGGTGTATCTAGAGGTATAGATAGACACCGTCTGGCTGGTGTATCTACAGGTAGAGATAGACACAGTCTGGCTGGTGTATCTAGAGGTTGGTAGAGATAGACACAGTCTGGCAGGTGTATCTAGAGGTATAGATAAACACAGTCTGGCTGGTATATTTAGAGGTTTACATAGACACAGTCTGGCTGGTGTATCTAGAGGTATAGATAGACACAGTCTGGCTGGTGTATCTAGAGGTATAGATAGACACAGTCTGGCTGGTGTATCTAGAGGTTGGTAGATATAGACACAGTCTGGCTGGTGTATCTAGAGGTATAGATAGACACAGTAGGGAGGTGTATCTAGAAGTATAGATAGACACAGTCTGGCTGGTGTATCTAGAGGTTGGTATAGATAGACACAGTCTGGCTGGTGTATTTAGACGTTGGTTTAGATAGACACAGTCTGGCTGGTGTATCTAGAGGTATAGATAGACACAGTCTGGCTGGAGTATCTAGACGTTGGTTTAGATCGACACAGTCTGGCTGGTGTATCTAGAGGTATAGATAGACACAGTCTGGCTGGTGTATCTACAGGTAGAGATAGACACAGTCTGGCTGGTGTATCTAGAGGTTGGTAGAGATAGACACAGTCTGGCAGGTCTATCTAGAGGTATAGATAAACACAGTCTGGCTGGTGTATCTAGAGGTTTACATAGACACAGTCTGGCTGGTGTATCTAGAGGTATAGATAGACACAGTCTGGCTGGTGTATCTAGAGGTTGGTATAGATAGACAGTGTCTGGCTGGTGTATCTAGAGGTTGGTAGAGATAGACACAGTCTGGCTGGTGTATCTAAAGGTATATATAGACACAGTCTGGCTGGTGTATCTAGAGGTATAGATAGACAAAATATGGCTGGTGTATCTAGAGGTATTGATAGACACAGTCTGGCTGGTGTATCTAGAGGTATACATAGACACAGTCTGGCTGGTGTATCTATAGGTATAGATAGACACAGTCTGGCTGGTGTATCTAGAGGTTGGTATAGATAGACAGTGTCTGGCTGGTGTATCTAGAGGTTGGTAGAGATAGACACAGTCTGGCTGGTGTATCTAAAGGTATATATAGACACAGTCTGGCTGGTGTATCTAGAGGTATAGATAGACAAAATATGGCTGGTGTATCTAGAGGTATAGATAGACACAGTCTGGCTGGTTTATCTAGAGGTATAGATAGACACAGTCTGGCTGGTGTATCTAGAGGTTGGTATAGATAGACACAGTCTGGCTGGTGTACCTACAGGTAGAGATAGACACAGTCTGGCTGGTGTACCTACAGGTAGAGATAGACACAGTCTGGCTGGTGTATCTAGAGGTTGGTATAGATAGACACAGTCTGGCTGGTGTATCTAGAGGTATAGATAAACACAGTCTGGCTGGTGAATCTAGAGGTATACAAAGACACAGTCTGGCTGGTGTATCTAGAGGTTGAAATAGACACAGTCTGGCTGGTGTATCTTGAGGTATAGATAGACACAGTCTGGCTGGTGTATCTAGAGGTTGGTATAGATAGACAGTGTCTGGCTGGTGTATCTAGAGGTTGGTAGAGATAGACACAGTCTGGCTGGTTTATCTAAAGGTATATATAGACACAGTCTGGCTGTTGTATCTAGAGGTATAGATAGACACAGTCTGGCTGGTGTATCTAGAGGTTGGTATAGATAGACACAGTCTGGCTGGTGTATCTAGAGGTTGGTAGATATAGACACAGTCTGGCTGGTGTATCTAGAGGTATAGATAGACACAGTCTGGCTGGTGTATCTACAGGTATAGACAGACACAGTCTGACTGGTGTATCTAGAGGTTGGTAGAGATAGACACAGTCTGGCTGGTGTATCTAGAGGTATAGATAGACACAGTCTGGCTGGTGTATCTAGACGTTGGTAGATATAGACACAGTCTGGCTGGTGTATCTAGAGGTATAGATAGACACAGTCTGGCTGGTGTATCTAGAGGTATAGATAGACACAGTCTGGGAGGTGTATCTAAAGGTATAGATAAACACAGTCTGGCTGGTGTATCTAGAGGTTTACATAGACACAGTCTGGCTGGTGTATCTAGAGGTATAGATAGACACAGTCTGGCTGGTGTATCTAGAGGTATAGATAGACACCGTCTGGCTGGTGTATCTACAGGTAGAGATAGACACAGTCTGGCTGGTGTATCTAGAGGTTGGTAGAGATAGACACAGTCTGGCAGGTGTATCTAGAGGTATAGATAAACACAGTCTGGCTGGTATATTTAGAGGTTTACATAGACACAGTCTGGCTGGTGTATCTAGAGGTATAGATAGACACAGTCTGGCTGGTGTATCTAGAGGTATAGATAGACACAGTCTGGCTGGTGTATCTAGAGGTTGGTAGATATAGACACAGTCTGGCTGGTGTATCTAGAGGTATAGATAGACACAGTCTGGGAGGTGTATCTAGAAGTATAGATAGACACAGTCTGGCTGGTGTATCTAGAGGTTGGTATAGATAGACACAGTCTGGCTGGTGTATTTAGACGTTGGTTTAGATAGACACAGTCTGGCTGGTGTATCTAGAGGTATAGATAGACACAGTCTGGCTGGAGTATCTAGACGTTGGTTTAGATCGACACAGTCTGGCTGGTGTATCTAGAGGTATAGATAGACACAGTCTGGCTGGTGTATCTACAGGTAGAGATAGACACAGTCTGGCTGGTGTATCTAGAGGTTGGTAGAGATAGACGCAGTCCGGCAGGTCTATCTAGAGGTATAGATAAACACAGTCTGGCTGGTGTATCTAGAGGTTTACATAGACACAGTCTGGCTGGTGTATCTAGAGGTATAGATAGACACAGTCTGGCTGGTGTATCTAGAGGTTGGTATAGATAGACAGTGTCTGGCTGGTGTATCTAGAGGTTGGTAGAGATAGACACAGTCTGGCTGGTGTATCTAAAGGTATATATAGACACAGTCTGGCTGGTGTATCTAGAGGTATAGATAGACAAAATATGGCTGGTGTATCTAGAGGTATTGATAGACACAGTCTGGCTGGTGTATCTAGAGGTATACATAGACACAGTCTGGCTGGTGTATCTATAGGTATAGATAGACACAGTCTGGCTGGTGTATCTAGAGGTTGGTATAGATAGACAGTGTCTGGCTGGTGTATCTAGAGGTTGGTAGAGATAGACACAGTCTGGCTGGTGTATCTAAAGGTATATATAGACACAGTCTGGCTGGTGTATCTAGAGGTATAGATAGACAAAATATGGCTGGTGTATCTAGAGGTATAGATAGACACAGTCTGGCTGGTTTATCTAGAGGTATAGATAGACACAGTCTGGCTGGTGTATCTAGAGGTTGGTATAGATAGACACAGTCTGGCTGGTGTACCTACAGGTAGAGATAGACACAGTCTGGCTGGTGTACCTACAGGTAGAGATAGACACAGTCTGGCTGGTGTATCTTGAGGTATAGATAGACACAGTCTGGCTGGTGTATCTAGAGGTTGGTATAGATAGACAGTGTCTGGCTGGTGTATCTAGAGGTTGGTAGAGATAGACACAGTCTGGCTGGTTTATCTAAAGGTATATATAGACACAGTCTGGCTGTTGTATCTAGAGGTATAGATAGACACAGTCTGGCTGGTGTATCTAGAGGTTGGTATAGATAGACACAGTCTGGCTGGTGTATCTAGAGGTTGGTAGATATAGACACAGTCTGGCTGGTGTATCTAGAGGTATAGATAGACACAGTCTGGCTGGTGTATCTACAGGTATAGACAGACACAGTCTGACTGGTGTATCTAGAGGTTGGTAGAGATAGACACAGTCTGGCTGGTGTATCTAGAGGTATAGATAGACACAGTCTGGCTGGTGTATCTAGAGCGTTGGTTTAGATAGACACAGTCTGGCTGGTCTATCTAGAGGTTGAGATAGACACAGTCTGGCTGGTGTATCCAGAGGTTGAGATAGACACAGTCTGGCTGGTGTATCTATAGGTTGGTAGATATAGACACAGTCTGGCTGGTGTATCTAGAGGTATAGATAGACACAGTCTGGCTGGTGTATCTACAGGTATAGATAGACACAGTCTGGCTGGTGTATCATGAGGTTGGTATAGATAGACACAGTCTGGCTGGTGTATCATGAGGTTGGTATAGATAGACACAGTCTGGCTGGTGTATCTAGAGGTATAGATAGACACAGTCTGGCTGGTGTATCTAGGAGGTTGGTATAGATAGACACAGTCTGGCTGGTGTATCTAGAGGTATAGATAGACACAGTCTGGCTGGTGTATCTAGAGGTATAGATAGACACAGTCTGGCTAGTGTATCTAGAGGTTTAGATAGACACAGTCTGGCTGGTGTATCTAGAGGTATAGATAGACACAGTCTGACTTGTGTATCTAGAAGTTGGTAGAGATAGACACAGTCTGGCTGTTATATCTAGAGGTATAGATAGACACAGTCTGGCTGGTGTATCTAGAGGTTGAGATAGACACAGTCTGGCTGGTGTATCTAGAGGTTGGTAGATATAGACACAGTCTGGCTGGTGTATCTAGAGGTATAGATAGACACAGTCTGGGAGGTGTATCTAGAGGTATAGATAAACACAGTCTGGCTGGTGTATCTAGAGGGTAACATAGACACAGTCTGGCTGGTGTATCTAGAGGTATAGATAGACACAGTCTGGCTGGTGTATCTAGAGGTATAGATAGACACAGTCTGGCTGGTGTATCTACAGGTAGAGATAGACACAGTCTGGCTGGTGTATCTAGAGGTTGGTAAAGATAGACACAGTCTGGCAGGTGTATCTAGAGGTATAGATAAACACAGTCTGGCTGGTATATTTAGAGGTTTACATGGACACAGTCTGGCTGGTGTATCTAGAGGTATAGATAGACACAGTCTGGCTGGTGTATCTAGAGGTATAGATAGACACAGTCTGGCTGGTGTATCTAGAGGTTGAGATAGACACAGTCTGGCTGGTGTATCTAGAGGTTGAGATAGACACAGTCTGGCTGGTGTATCTAGAGGTTGGTAGATATAGACACAGTCTGGCTGGTGTATCTAGAGGTATAGATAGACACAGTCTGGGAGGTGTATCTAGAGGTATAGATAGACACAGTCTGACTGGTGTATCTAGAGGTAGAGATAGACACAATTTGGCTGGTGTATCTAGAGGTTGGTATAGATAGACACAGTCTGGCTGGTGTATTTAGACGTTGGTTTAGATAGACACAGTCTGGCTGGTGTATCTAGAGGTATAGATAGACACAGTCTGGCTGGTGTATCTACAGGTAGAGATAGACACAGTCTGGCTGGTGTATCTAGAGGTTGGTAGAGATAGACACAGTCTGGCAGGTCTATCTAGAGGTATAGATAAACACAGTCTGGCTGGTGTATCTAGAGGTTTACATAGACACAGTCTGGCTGGTGTATCTAGAGGTATAGATATATACAGTCTGGCTGGTGTATCTAGAGGTTGGTATAGATATACAGTGTCTGGCTGGTGTATCTAGAGGTTGGTAGAGATAGACACAGTCTGGCTGGTGTATCTAAAGGTATATATAGACACAGTCTGGCTGTTGTATCTAGAGGTATAGATAGACAAAATATGGCTGGTGTATCTAGAGGTATAGATAGACACAGTCTGGCTGGTGTATCTAGAGGTATACATAGACACAGTCTGGCTGGTGTATCTACAGGTATAGATAGACACAGTCTGGCTGGTGTATCTAGAGGTATAGATAGACACAGTCTGGCTGGTGTATCTAGAGGTTGGTATAGATAGACATGTCTGGCTGGTGTATCTAGAGGTTGGTAGAGATAGACACAGTCTGGCTGGTGTATCTAAAGGTATATATAGACACAGTCTGGCTGTGTATCTAGAGGTATAGATAGACAAAATATGGCTGGTGTATCTAGAGGTATAGATAGACACAGTCTGGCTGGTGTATCTAGAGGTATACATAGACACAGTCTGGCTGGTGTATCTACAGGTATAGATAGACACAGTCTGGCTGGTGTATCTAGAGGTATAGATAGACACAGTCTGGCTGGTGTATCTAGAGGTTGGTATAGATACACAGTGTCTGGCTGGTGTATCTAGAGGTTGGTAGAGATAGACACAGTCTGGCTGGTGTATCTAAAGGTATATATAGACACAGTCTGGCTGTTGTATCTAGAGGTATAGATAGACACAGTCTGGCTGGTGTATCTACAGGTATAGATAGACACAGTCTGGCTGGTGTATCATGAGGTTGGTATAGATAGACACAGTCTGGCTGGTGTATCTAGAGGTATAGATAGACACAGTCTGGCTGGTGTATCTAGAGGTTGGTATAGATAGACACAGTCTGGCTGGTGTATCTAGAGGTATAGATAGACACAGTCTGGCTGGTGTATCTAGAGGTATAGATAGACACAGTCTGGCTAGTGTATCTAGAGGTTTAGATAGACACAGTCTGGCTGGTGTATCTAGAGGTATAGATAGACACAGTCTGACTTGTGTATCTAGAGGTTGGTAGAGATAGACACAGTCTGGCTGTTGTATCTAGAGGTATAGATAGACACAGTCTGGCTGGTGTATCTAGAGGTTGAGATAGACACAGTCTGGCTGGTGTATCTAGAGGTTGGTAGATATAGACACAGTCTGGCTGGTGTATCTAGAGGTATAGATAGACACAGTCTGGGAGGTGTATCTAGAGGTATAGATAAACACAGTCTGGCTGGTGTATCTAGAGGTTTACATAGACACAGTCTGGCTGGTGTATCTAGAGGTATAGATAGACACAGTCTGGCTGGTGTATCTAGAGGTATAGATAGACACAGTCTGGCTGGTGTATCTAGAGGTATAGATAGACACAGTCTGGCTAGTGTATCTAGAGGTTTAGATAGACACAGTCTGGCTGGTGTATCTAGAGGTTGAGATAGACACAGTCTGGCTGGTGTATCTAGAGGTTGGTAGATATAGACACAGTCTGGCTGGAGTATCTAGAGGTATAGATAGACACAGTCTGGGAGGTGTATCTAGAGGTATAGATAGACACAGTCTGGCTGGTGTATCTAGAGGTAGAGATAGACACAATCTGGCTGGTGTATCTAGAGGTTGGTATAGATAGACACAGTCTGGCTGGTGTATTTAGACGTTGGTTTAGATAGACACAGTCTGGCTGGTGTATCTCGAGGTATAGATAGACAAAGTCTGGCTGGAGTATCTAGACGTTTGTTTAGATCGACACAGTCTGGCTGGTGTTTTTAGAGGTATAGATAGACACAGTCTGGCTGGTGTATCTACAGGTAGAGATAGACACAGTCTGGCTGGTGTATCTAGAGGTTGGTAGAGATAGACACAGTCTGGCAGGTCTATCTAGAGGTATAGATAAACACAGTCTGGCTGGTGTATCTAGAGGTTTACATAGACACAGTCTGGCTGGTGTATCTAGAGGTATAGATAGACACAGTCTGGCTGGTGTATCTAGAGGTTGGTATAGATAGACAGTGTCTGGCTGGTGTATCTAGAGGTTGGTAGAGATAGACACAGTCTGGCTGGTGTATCTAAAGGTATATATAGACACAGTCTGGCTGGTGTATCTAGAGGTATAGATAGACAAAATATGGCTGGTGTATCTAGAGGTATAGATAGACACAGTCTGGCTGGTGTATCTAGAGGTATACATAGACACAGTCTGGCTGGTGTATCTACAGGTATAGATAGACACAGTCTGGCTGGTGTATCTAGAGGTATAGATAGACACAGTCAGGCTGGTGTATCTAGAGGTTGGTATAGATAGACAGTGTCTGGCTGGTGTATCTAGAGGTTGGTAGAGATAGACACAGTCTGGCTGGTGTATCTAAAGGTATATATAGACACAGTCTGGCTGTTGTATCTAGAGGTATAGATAGACACAGTCTGGCTGGTGTATCTAGAGGTTGGTATAGATAGACACAGTCTGGCTGGTGTATCTAGAGGTTGGTAGATATAGACACAGTCTGGCTGGTGTATCTAGAGGTATAGATAGACACAGTCTGGCTGGTGTATCTACAGGTATAGACAGACACAGTCTGACTGGTGTATCTAGAGGTTGGTAGAGATAGACACAGTCTGGCTGGTGTATCTAGAGGTATAGATAGACACAGTCTGGCTGGGGTATCTAGACGTTGGTTTAGATAGACACAGTCTGGCTGGTCTATCTAGAGGTAGAGATAGACACAGTCTGGCTGGTGTATCCAGAGGTTGAGATAGACACAGTCTGGCTGGTGTATCCATAGGTTGGTAGATATAGACACAGTCTGGCTGGTGTATCTAGAGGTATAGATAGACACAGTCTGGCTGGTGTATCTACAGGTATAGATAGACACAGTCTGGCTGGTGTATCATGAGGTTGGTATAGATAGACACAGTCTGGCTGGTGTATCATGAGGTTGGTATAGATAGACACAGTCTGGCTGGTGTATCTAGAGGTATAGATAGACACAGTCTGGCTGGTGTATCTAGAGGTATAGATAGACACAGTCTGGCTAGTGTATCTAGAGGTTTAGATAGACACAGTCTGGCTGATGTATCTAGAGGTATAGATAGACACAGTCTAGCTGGTGTATCTAGAGGTTGGTATAGATAGACACAGTCTGGCTGGTGTATCTAGAGGTATAGATAGAAACAGTCTGGCTGGTGTATCTAGAGGTTGGTAGATATAGACACAGTCTGGCTGGTGTATCTAGAGGTATAGATAGACACAGTCTGGCTGGTGTATCTAGAGGTATAGATAGACACAGTCTGACTGGTGTATCTAGAGGTTGGTAGAGATAGACACAGTCTGGCTGTTGTATCTAGAGGTATAGATAGACACAGTCTGGCTGGTGTATCTAGAGGTATAGATAGACACAGTCTGGCTGGTGTATCTAGAGGTATAGATAGACACAGTCTGGCTGGTGTATCTAGAGGTTGAGATAGACACAGTCTGGCTGGTGTATCTAGAGGTTGGTAGATATAGACACAGTCTGGCTGGTGTATCTAGAGGTATAGATAGACACAGTCTGGCTGGTGTATCTAGAGGTATAGATAGACACAGTCTGGCTGGAGTATCTACACGTAGAGATAGACACAGTCTGTCTGGTGTATCTAGAGGTTGGTAGAGATAGACACAGTCTGGCAGGTGTATCTAGAGGTATAGATAAACACAGTCTGGCTGGTATATTTAGAGGTTTACATAGACACAGTCTGGCTGGTGTATCTAGAGGTATAGATAGACACAGTCTGGCTGGTGTATCTAGAGGTATAGATAGACACAGTCTGGCTGGTGTATCTACAGGTAGAGATAGACACAGTCTGGCTGGTGTATCTAGAGGTATAGATAGACACAGTCTGGCTGGTGTATCTAGAGGTTGAGATAGACACAGTCTGGCTGGTGTATCTAGAGGTTGGTAGATATAGACACAGTCTGGCTGGTGTATCTAGAGGTATAGATAGACACAGTCTGGGAGGTGTATCTAGAGGTATAGATAAACACAGTCTGGCTGGTGTATCTAGAGGTTTACATAGATACAGTCTGGCTGGTGTATCTAGAGGTATAGATAGACAGAGTCTGGCTGGTGTATCTAGAGGTATAGATAGACACAGTCTGGCTGGTGTATCTACAGGTAGAGATAGACACAGTCTGGCTGGTGTATCTAGAGGTTGGTAGAGATAGACACAGTCTGGCAGGTGTATCTAGAGGTATAGATAAACACAGTCTGGCTGGTATATTTAGAGGTTTACATAGACACAGTCTGACTGGTGTATCTAGAGGTATAGATAGACACAGTCTGGCTGGTGTATCTAGAGGTATAGATAGACACAGTCTGGCTGGTGTATCTAGAGGTTGAGATAGACACAGTCTGGCTGGTGTATCTAGAGGTTGAGATAGACACAGTCTGGCTGGTGTATCTAGAGGTTGGTAGATATAGACACAGTCTGGCTGGTGTATCTAGAGGTATAGATAGACACAGTCTGGGAGGTGTATCTAGAGGTATAGATAGACACAGTCTGGCTGGTGTATCTAGAGGTTGGTATAGATAGACACAGTCTGGCTGGTGTATTTAGACGTTGGTTTAGATAGACACAGTCTGGCTGGTGTATCTAGAGGTATAGATAGACACAGTCTGGCTGGAGTATCTAGACCGTTGGTTTAGATCGACACAGTCTGGCTGGTGTATCTAGAGGTATAGATAGACAGTGTTCTGGCTGGTGTATCTAGAGGTTGGTAGAGATAGACACAGTCTGGCTGGTGTATCTAAAGGTATATTAGACACAGTCTGGCTGTTGTATCTAGAGGTATAGATAGACAAAATATGGCTGGTGTATCTAGAGGTATAGATAGACACAGTCTGGCTGGTGTATCTAGAGGTATACATAGACACAGTCTGGCTGGTGTATCTACAGGTATAGATAGACACAGTCTGGCTGGTGTATCTAGAGGTATAGATAGACACAGTCTGGCTGGTGTATCTAGAGGTTGGTATAGATACACAGTGTCTGGCTGGTGTATCTAGAGGTTGGTAGAGATAGACACAGTCTGGCTGGTGTATCTAAAGGTATAGATAGACACAGTCTGGCTGGTGTATCTACAGGTATAGATAGACACAGTCTGGCTGGTGTATCATGAGGTTGGTATAGATAGACACAGTCTGGCTGGTGTATCATGAGGTTGGTATAGATAGACACAGTCTGGCTGGTGTATCTAGAGGTATAGATAGACACAGTCTGGCTGGTGTATCTAGAGGTTGGTATAGATAGACACAGTCTGGCTGGTGTATCTAGAGGTATAGATAGACACAGTCTGGCTGGTGTATCTAGAGGTATAGATAGACACAGTCTGGCTAGTGTATCTAAGAGGTTTAGATAGACACAGTCTGGCTGGTGTATCTAGAGGTATAGATAGACACAGTCTGACTTGTGTATCTAGAGGTTGGTAGAGATAGACACAGTCTGGCTGTTGTATCTAGAGGTATAGATAGACACAGTCTGGCTGGTGTATCTAGAGGTTGAGATAGACACAGTCTGGCTGGTGTATCTAGAGGTTGGTAGATATAGACACAGTCTGGCTGGTGTATCTAGAGGTATAGATAGACACAGTCTGGGAGGTGTATCTAGAGGTATAGATAAACACAGTCTGGCTGGTGTATCTAGAGGTTTACATAGACACAGTCTGGCTGGTGTATCTAGAGGTATAGATAGACACAGTCTGGCTGGTGTATCTAGAGGTATAGATAGACACAGTCTGGCTGGTGTATCTAGAGGTATAGATAGACACAGTCTGGCTAGTGTATCTAGAGGTTTAGATAGACACAGTCTGGCTGGTGTATCTAGAGGTTGAGATAGACACAGTCTGGCTGGTGTATCTAGAGGTTGGTAGATATAGACACAGTCTGGCTGGAGTATCTAGAGGTATAGATAGACACAGTCTGGGAGGTGTATCTAGAGGTATAGATAGACACAGTCTGGCTGGTGTATCTAGAGGTAGAGATAGACACAATCTGGCTGGTGTATCTAGAGGTTGGTATAGATAGACACAGTCTGGCTGGTGTATTTAGACGTTGGTTTAGATAGACACAGTCTGGCTGGTGTATCTCGAGGTATAGATAGACAAAGTCTGGCTGGATCTAGACGTTTGTTTAGATCGACACAGTCTGGCTGGTGTTTTTAGAGGTATAGATAGACACAGTCTGGCTGGTGTATCTACAGGTAGAGATAGACACAGTCTGGCTGGTGTATCTAGAGGTTGGTAGAGATAGACACAGTCTGGCAGGTCTATCTAGAGGTATAGATAAACACAGTCTGGCTGGTGTATCTAGAGGTTTACATAGACACAGTCTGGCTGGTGTATCTAGAGGTATAGATAGACACAGTCTGGCTGGTGTATCTAGAGGTTGGTATAGATAGACAGTGTCTGGCTGGTGTATCTAGAGGTTGGTAGAGATAGACACAGTCTGGCTGGTGTATCTAGAGGTATAGATAGACACAGTCTGGCTGGGGTATCTAGACGTTGGTTTAGATAGACACAGTCTGGCTGGTCTATCTAGAGGTAGAGATAGACACAGTCTGGCTGGTGTATCCAGAGGTTGAGATAGACACAGTCTGGCTGGTGTATCCATAGGTTGGTAGATATAGACACAGTCTGGCTGGTGTATCTAGAGGTATAGATAGACACAGTCTGGCTGGTGTATCTACAGGTATAGATAGACACAGTCTGGCTGGTGTATCATGAGGTTGGTATAGATAGACACAGTCTGGCTGGTGTATCATGAGGTTGGTATAGATAGACACAGTCTGGCTGGTGTATCTAGAGGTATAGATAGACACAGTCTGGCTGGTGTATCTAGAGGTATAGATAGACACAGTCTGGCTAGTGTATCTAGAGGTTTAGATAGACACAGTCTGGCTGATGTATCTAGAGGTATAGATAGACACAGTCTAGCTGGTGTATCTAGAGGTTGGTATAGATAGACACAGTCTGGCTGGTGTATCTAGAGGTATAGATAGAAACAGTCTGGCTGGTGTATCTAGAGGTTGGTAGATATAGACACAGTCTGGCTGGTGTATCTAGAGGCATAGATAGACACAGTCTGGCTGGTGTATCTAGAGGTATAGATAGACACAGTCTGACTGGTGTATCTAGAGGTTGGTAGAGATAGACACAGTCTGGCTGTTGTATCTAGAGGTATAGATAGACACAGTCTGGCTGGTGTATCTAGAGGTATAGATAGACACAGTCTGGCTGGTTATCTAGAGGTATAGATAGACACAGTCTGGCTGGTGTATCTAGAGGTTGAGATAGACACAGTCTGGCTGGTGTATCTAGAGGTTGGTAGATATAGACACAGTCTGGCTGGTGTATCTAGAGGTATAGATAGACACAGTCTGGCTGGTGTATCTAGAGGTATAGATAGACACAGTCTGGCTGGAGTATCTACACGTAGAGATAGACACAGTCTGTCTGGTGTATCTAGAGGTTGGTAGAGATAGACACAGTCTGGCAGGTGTATCTAGAGGTATAGATAAACACAGTCTGGCTGGTATATTTTAGAGGGTTTACATAGACACAGTCTGGCTGGTGTATCTAGAGGTATAGATAGACACAGTCTGGCTGGTGTATCTAGAGGTATAGATAGACACAGTCTGGCTGGTGTATCTACAGGTAGAGATAGACACAGTCTGGCTGGTGTATCTAGAGGTATAGATAGACACAGTCTGGCTGGTGTATCTAGAGGTTGAGATAGACACAGTCTGGCTGGTGTATCTAGAGGTTGGTAGATATAGACACAGTCTGGCTGGTGTATCTAGAGGTATAGATAGACACAGTCTGGGAGGTGTATCTAGAGGTATAGATAAACACAGTCTGGCTGGTGTATCTAGAGGTTTACATAGATACAGTCTGGCTGGTGTATCTAGAGGTATAGATAGACAGAGTCTGGCTGGTGTATCTAGAGGTATAGATAGACACAGTCTGGCTGGTGTATCTACAGGTAGAGATAGACACAGTCTGGCTGGTGTATCTAGAGGTTGGTAGAGATAGACACAGTCTGGCAGGTGTATCTAGAGGTATAGATAAACACAGTCTGGCTGGTATATTTAGAGGGTTTACATAGACACAGTCTGACTGGTGTATCTAGAGGTATAGATAGACACAGTCTGGCTGGTGTATCTAGAGGTATAGATAGACACAGTCTGGCTGGTGTATCTAGAGGTTGAGATAGACACAGTCTGGCTGGTGTATCTAGAGGTTGAGATAGACACAGTCTGGCTGGTGTATCTAGAGGTTGGTAGATATAGACACAGTCTGGCTGGTGTATCTAGAGGTATAGATAGACACAGTCTGGGAGGTGTATCTAGAGGTATAGATAGACACAGTCTGGCTGGTGTATCTAGAGGTTGGTATAGATAGACACAGTCTGGCTGGTGTATTTAGACGTTGGTTTAGATAGACACAGTCTGGCTGGTGTATCTAGAGGTATAGATAGACACAGTCTGGCTGGAGTATCTAGACGTTGGTTTAGATCGACACAGTCTGGCTGGTGTATCTAGAGGTATAGATAGACAGTGTCTGGCTGGTGTATCTAGAGGTTGGTAGAGATAGACACAGTCTGGCTGGTGTATCTAAAGGTATATATAGACACAGTCTGGCTGTTGTATCTAGAGGTATAGATAGACAAAATATGGCTGGTGTATCTAGAGGTATAGATAGACACAGTCTGGCTGGTGTATCTAGAGGTATACATAGACACAGTCTGGCTGGTGTATCTACAGGTATAGATAGACACAGTCTGGCTGGTGTATCTAGAGGTATAGATAGACACAGTCTGGCTGGTGTATCTAGAGGTTGGTATAGATACACAGTGTCTGGCTGGTGTATCTAGAGGTTGGTAGAGATAGACACAGTCTGGCTGGTGTATCTAAAGGTATATATAGACACAGTCTGGCTGTTGTATCTAGAGGTATAGATAGACACAGTCTGGCTGGTGTATCTACAGGTATAGATAGACACAGTCTGGCTGGTGTATCATGAGGTTGGTATAGATAGACACAGTCTGGCTGGTGTATCATGAGGTTGGTATAGATAGACACAGTCTGGCTGGTGTATCTAGAGGTATAGATAGACACAGTCTGGCTGGTGTATCTAGAGGTTGGTATAGATAGACACAGTCTGGCTGGTGTATCTAGAGGTATAGATAGACACAGTCTGGCTGGTGTATCTAGAGGTATAGATAGACACAGTCTGGCTAGTGTATCTAGAGGTTTAGATAGACACAGTCTGGCTGGTGTATCTAGAGGTATAGATAGACACAGTCTGACTTTGTATCTAGAGGTTGGTAGAGATAGACACAGTCTGGCTGTTGTATCTAGAGGTATAGATAGACACAGTCTGGCTGGTGTATCTAGAGGTTGAGATAGACACAGTCTGGCTGGTGTATCTAGAGGTTGGTAGATATAGACACAGTCTGGCTGGTGTATCTAGAGGTATAGATAGACACAGTCTGGGAGGTGTATCTAGAGGTATAGATAAACACAGTCTGGCTGGTGTATCTAGAGGTTTACATAGACACAGTCTGGCTGGTGTATCTAGAGGTATAGATAGACACAGTCTGGCTGGTGTATCTAGAGGTATAGATAGACACAGTCTGGCTGGTGTATCTAGAGGTATAGATAGACACAGTCTGGCTAGTGTATCTAGAGGTTTAGATAGACACAGTCTGGCTGGTGTATCTAGAGGTTGAGATAGACACAGTCTGGCTGGTGTATCTAGAGGTTGGTAGATATAGACACAGTCTGGCTGGAGTATCTAGAGGTATAGATAGACACAGTCTGGGAGGTGTATCTAGAGGTATAGAGAGACACAGTCTGGCTGGTGTATCTAGAGGTAGAGATAGACACAATCTGGCTGGTGTATCTAGAGGTTGGTATAGATAGACACAGTCTGGCTGGTGTATTTAGACGTTGGTTTAGATAGACACAGTCTGGCTGGTGTATCTCGAGGTATAGATAGACAAAGTCTGGCTGGAGTATCTAGACGTTGGTTTAGATCGACACAGTCTGGCTGGTGTTTTTAGAGGTATAGATAGACACAGTCTGGCTGGTGTATCTACAGGTAGAGATAGACACAGTCTGGCTGGTGTATCTAGAGGTTGGTAGAGATAGACACAGTCTGGCAGGTCTATCTAGAGGTATAGATAAACACAGTCTGGCTGGTGTATCTAGAGGTTTATATAGACACAGTCTGGCTGGTGTATCTAGAGGTATAGATAGACACAGTCTGGCTGGTGTATCTAGAGGTTGGTATAGATAGACAGTGTCTGGCTGGTGTATCTAGAGGTTGGTAGAGATAGACACAGTCTGGCTGGTGTATCTAAAGGTATATATAGACACAGTCTGGCTGGTGTATCTAGAGGTATAGATAGACAAAATATGGCTGGTGTATCTAGAGGTATAGATAGACACAGTCTGGCTGGTGTATCTAGAGGTATACATAGACACAGTCTGGCTGGTGTATCTACAGGTATAGATAGACACAGTCTGGCTGGTGTATCTAGAGGTATAGATAGACACAGTCAGGCTGGTGTATCTAGAGGTTGGTATAGATAGACAGGTCTGGCTGGTGTATCTAGAGGTTGGTAGAGATAGACACAGTCTGGCTGGTGTATCTAAAGTTATATATAGACACAGTCTGGCTGTTGTATCTAGAGGTATAGATAGACACAGTCTGGCTGGTGTATCTAGAGGTTGGTATAGATAGACACAGTCTGGCTGGTGTATCTAGAGGTTGGTAGATATAGACACAGTCTGGCTGGTGTATCTAGAGGTATAGATAGACACAGTCTGGCTGGTGTATCTACAGGTATAGACAGACACAGTCTGACTGGTGTATCTAGAGGTTGGTAGAGATAGACACAGTCTGGCTGGTGTATCTAGAGGTATAGATAGACACAGTCTGGCTGGGGTATCTAGACGTTGGTTTAGATAGACACAGTCTGGCTGGTCTATCTAGAGGTAGAGATAGACACAGTCTGGCTGGTGTATCCAGAGGTTGAGATAGACACAGTCTGGCTGGTGTATCCATAGGTTGGTAGATATAGACACAGTCTGGCTGGTGTATCTAGAGGTATAGATAGACACAGTCTGGCTGGTGTATCTACAGGTATAGATAGACACAGTCTGGCTGGTGTATCATGAGGTTGGTATAGATAGACACAGTCTGGCTGGTGTATCATGAGGTTGGTATAGATAGACACAGTCTGGCTGGTGTATCTAGAGGTATAGATAGACACAGTCTGGCTGGTGTATCTAGAGGTATAGATAGACACAGTCTGGCTGGTGTATTTAGAGGTTTACATAGACACAGTCTGGCTGGTGTATCTAGAGGTATAGATAGACACAGTCTGGCTGGTGTATCTAGAGGTATAGATAGACACAGTCTGGCTGGTGTATCTACAGGTAGAGATGGACACAGTCTGGCTGGTGTATCTAGAGGTATAGATAGACACAGTCTGGCTGGTGTATCTAGAGGTTGAGATAGACACAGTCTGGCTGGTGTATATCTAGAGATTGTCTCCGTGCTGCTCTGCTGTTTGTTGCTACTTGGCTACCTGCCAAACTATTCACGTTTTACTTTTAATAAACGTTTAATTAATCTCTGTGTTCAACAAATTTACCAACTTTTTAGTTTTGTCCTCACTCATCTTTTTCGTTAAACTTTTCACCCCCGGACGTTTATCCCGAGACAGAAGAGTCACTTTCCTGTGCGTTTAGCTGCCAACTTTACGTTATTTTCCTTTTTCCATCGCAACTTTTTCCCTTATTCAACTTTTTCACTCCGGACGCTTCATCTGGACATGGTTCATCAACATCTTCAACAGCCGAAGCTAAGTAGTAACATTAACATGATGTCTTCTAATTGCAGTCGCTGTACTCATAATATACAGGAGAATTCCGCCTTACGGCGAGAATAGCTGTGCTACAAGCCCAGCTTCAGACGCAATCGTTAGGCAAGAGTAATATCAGTGTAGGAAAGGAAGAAACAGCGTCTGTGCCACCAGCAAGTACAGACAGTAACGTTAGTATAAATCCCCGCACAGTCCCCGCAGCCGGACAACTTTCTCATGGCTTCTGGAGGGAAATACTGTTGGAATGCTCAACCGGTGTCGCTCATTCAGCCGACAGAAACCTTCAACCGGTTTTCCCCATTATGTAGCGAGTCGGAGTCTGAGTCTGAGTCTTCTCTAGTCTCTACTCCTCCCGTTACGGGGTCTGAGACTCCGAAGGCTCCCACCATTAGCTCTGACAAATTGAAAACCCTAGTCATTGGCGACTCCATTACCCGCAGTATTAGACTTAAAACGAATCACCCAGCGATCATACACTGTTTACCAGGGGGCAGGGCTACCGACGTTAAGGCTAATCTAAAGATGGTGCTGGCTAAAAGCTAAAACTGGCGAGTGTAGAGAGTATAGAGATATTGTTATCCACGTCGGCACCAACGATGTTAGGATGAAACAGTCAGAGGTCACCAAGTGCAACATAGCTTCAGCGTGTAAATCAGCTAGAAAGATGTGTCGGCATCGAGTAATTGTCTCTGGCCCCCTCCCCAGTTAGGGGAAGTGACGAGCTCTACAGCAGAGTCTCAGCACTCAATCGCTGGTTGAAAACTGTTTTCTGCCCCCTCCCAAAAGATAACATTTGTGGATAATTGGCCCTCTTTCTGGGACTCACCCACAAACAGGATCAAGCCTGACCTGCTGAGGAGTGACGGACTCCATCCTAGCTGGAGGGGTGCTCTCCTCTTATCTACCAACATAGATAGGGCTCTAACTCCTCTAGCCCCACAGTGAAATAGGGTGCAGGCCAGGCAGCAGGCTGTTAGCCAACCTGCCAGCTTAGTGGAGTCTGCCAATAGCATAGTCAGTGTAGTCAGCTCAGCCATACCCATTGAGACTGTGTCTGTGCCTCGACCTAGGTTGGGCAAAACTAAACATGGTGGTGTTCACCCTAGCAATCTTATTAGGATAAAGACCTCCTCCATTCCTGCCATTATTGAAAGAGATCGTGATACCTCACATCTCAAAATAGGGTTACTTAATGTTAGATCCCTCACTTCAAAGGCAGTCATAGTCAATGAACTAATCACTGATCATAATCTTGATGTGATTGGCCTGACTGAAACATGGCTTAAGCCTGATGAATTTGCCGTGTTAAATGAGGCCTCACCTCCTGGTTACACTAGTGACCATATTCCGTGCATCCCGCAAAGGCGGAGGTGTTGCTAACATTTACGATAGCAAATTTCAATTTACAAAAAAAAATGACGTTTTCATCTTTCGAGCTTCTAGTCATGAAATCTATGCAGCCTACTCAATCACTTTTTATAGCTACTGTTTACAGGCCTCCTGGGCCATATACAGCGTTCCTCTCTGAGTTTCCTGAATTCCTATCAGACCTTGTAGTCATAGCAGATCATATTCTAATTTTTGGTGATTTTAATATTCACATGGAGAAGTCCACAGACCCACTCCAAAAGTCTTTCGGAGCCATTATCGACTCAGTGGGTTTTGTCCAACATGTCTCTGGACCTACTCACTGCCACAGTCATACTCTGGACCTAGTTTTGTCCCATGGAATAAATGTTGTAGATCTTAATGTTTTTCCACAAAATCCTGGACTATCGGACCACCATTTTATTACGTTTGCAATCGCAACAAATAATCTGCTCAGACCCCAACCAAGGAGCATCAAAAGTCGTGCTATAAATTCTCAGACAACACAAAAATTCATTGATGCCCTTCCAGACTCCTTCTGCCTACCCAAGGACGTCAGAGGACAAAAATCAGTTAACCACTTAACTGAGGAACTCAATTTAACCTTGCGCAATACCCTAGATGCAGTTGCACCCCTAAAAACGAAAAACATTTGTCATAAGAAACTAGCTCCCTGGTATACAGAAAATACCCGAGCTTTGAAGCAAGCTTCCAGGAAATTGGAACGGAAATGGCGCCACACCAAACTGGAAGTCTTCCGACTAGCTTGGAAAGACAGTACCGTGCAGTACCGAAGAGCCCTCACTGCTGCTCGATCATCCTACTTTTCCAAATTAATCGAGGAAAATAAGAACAATCCAAAAATTTCTTTTTGATACTGTTGCAAAGCTAACTAAAAGCAGCATTCCCCAAGAGAGGATGGTTTTCACTTCAGCAGTGATAAATTCATGAACTTCTTTGAGGAAAAGATCATGACCATTAGAAAGCAAATTACGGACTCCTCTTTGAATCTCGTATTCCTCCAGGGCTTAGCTGTCCTGGATCTGCAGTTTGCGAGGGCCTGGGATCGGGAGAGACACTTAAGTGTTTTAGTACTATATCTCTTGACACAATGATGAAAATAATCATGGCCTCTAAACCTTCAAGCTGCATACTGGATCCTATTCCTACTAAACTGCTGAAGGAGCTGCTTCCTGTGCTTGGCCCTCCTATGTTGAACATAATAAACAGCTCTCTATCCACCGGATGTGTACCAAACTCACTAAAAGTGGCAGTGATAAAGCCTCTCTTGAAAAGCCAAACCTTGACCCGAAAAATATAAAAACTATCGGCCTATATCGAATCTTCCATTCCTCTCAAAAAATTTTTAGAAAAGGCTGTTGCGCAGCAACTCACTGCCTTTCTGAAGACAAACAATGTATACGAAATGCTTCAGTCTGGTTTTAGACCCCATCATAGCACTGAGACTGCACTTGTGAAGGTGGTAAATGACCTTTTAATGGCGTCAGACCCAGGCTCTGCATCTGTCCTCGTGCTACTAGACCTTAGTGCTGCCTTTGACACCATCGATCACCACATTCTTTTGGAGAGACTGGAAACCCAAATTGGTCTACACGGACAAGTTCTGGCCTGGTTTAGATCCTACCTGTCGGAAAGATATCAGTTTGTCTCTGTGAATGGTCTGTCCTCCGACAAATCAACTGTACATTTCGGTGTTCCTCAAGGTTCCGTTTAGGACCACTATTGTTTTCACTATATATTTTACCTCTTGGGGATGTTATTCAAAACATAATGTTAACTTTCACTGCTATGCGGATGACACACAGCTGTACATTTCAATGAAGCATGGTGAAGCCCCAAAATTGCCCTCGCTAGAAGCCTGTGTTTCAGACATAAGGAAGTGGATGGCTGAAAACTTTTACTTTTAAACTCGGACAAAACAGAGATGCTTGTTCTAGGTCCCAAGAAACAAAGAGATCTTCTGTTAAATCTGACAATTAATCTTGATGGTTGTAAAGTCGTCTCAAATAAAACTGTGAAGGACCTAGGCGTTACTCTTGACCCTGATCTCTCTTTTGACGAACATATCAAGACTGTTTCAAGGACAGCTTTTTTCCATCTACGTAACATTGCAAAAATCAGAAATTTTCTGTCCAAAAATGATGCAGAAAAAATTGATCCATGCATTTGTTACTTCTAGATTGGACTACTGCAATGCTCTATTTTCCGGCTACCCGGATAAAGCACTAAATAAACTTCAGTTAGTGCTAAATACGGCTGCTAGAATCCTGACTAGAACCAAGAAATTTGATCATATTACTCCAGTGCTAGCTTCCTACACTGGCTTCCTGTTAAGGCAAGGGCTGATTTCAAGGTTTTACTGTTAACCTATAAAGCGTTACATGGGCTTGCTCCTACCTATCTTCCCGAGTTGGTCCTGCCGTACATACCAACGACGCTACGGTCACAAGACGCAGGCCTCCTAATTGTCCCTAGAATTTCTAAGCAAACAGCGGGAGGCAGGGCTTTCTCCTATAGATCTCCATTTTTATGGAACAGTCTGCCTACCCATGTGAGAGACGCAGACTCGGTCTCAACCTTTAAGTCTTTACTGAAGACTTATCTCTTCAGTAGGTCATATGATTGAGTGTAGTCTGGCCCAGGAGTGTGAAGGTGAACGGAAAGGCTGGAGCAACGAACAGCCCTTGCTGTCTCTGCCAGGCCGGTTCCCCTCTCCACTGGGGTTCTCTGCCTCTAACCCTGTTGCAGGGGCTGAGTCACTGGCTTGCTGGTGCTCTTTCATGCCGTCCCTGGGAGGGGTGCGTCACTTGGAGTGGGTTGAGTTACTGACGTGATCTTCCTGTCTGGGTTGGCGCCCCCTTGGTTTGTGCTGTGGTGGAGACCTCTGTGGGCTATACTCGGCCTTGTCTCAGGATTGTAAGTTGGTGGTTGGGGATATCCCTCTAGTGGTGCGGGGGCTGTGCTTTGGCGGAGTGGGTGGGGTTATATCCTTCCTGTTTGGCCCTGTCCGGGGTTTCTTCGGATGGGGCCACAGTGTCTCCCGGACCGCTCCTGTCTCAGCCTCCAGTATTTATGCCGCAGTAGTTTATGTGTCGGGGGGCTGGGGTTAGTTGGTTATACCTGGAGTACTTCTCCTGTCTTATCCAGTGTCCTGTGTGAATTTAAGTATGCTCTCTCTAATTCTCTCGTTCTCTCTCTCTCTGAGAACCTGAGCCCTAGGACCATACGTCAGGACTACCGGGCATGATGACACCTTGCTGTCCCCAGTCCGCCTGGCCTTGCTGCTATTCCAGTTTCAACTGTTCTGCCTGCGGCTACGAAACCCCTACCGTCCCAGACCTGCGTTTTCAACTCTAAATGATCGGCTATGAAAAGCCAACTGAGAGACCTGAGCCCCAGGACCATACGCCGGGACTACCGGCCGTGGTGACTCCTTGCTGTCCCCAGTCCGCCTGGCCTTGCTGCTATTCCAGTTTAAACTGTTCTGCCTGCGGTTAGGAACCCTACCTGTCCCAGACCTAGCTGTTTCAAACTCTAATGATCGGCTGTGAAAAGCCAACTGAGATTTATTCCTGATTATTATTTGACCATGCTTGTCACTTATGAACATTTTTGAACATCTTGGCATGGTTCTGTTATAATCTCCACCCGGCACAGCCAGAAGAGGACTGGCCACCCCTCATAGCCTGGTTCCTCTCTAGGTTTCTTCCTAGGTTTTGCCTTTCTAGGGAGTTTTTCCTAGCCACCGTGCTTCTACACCTGCATTACTAGCTGTTTGGGGTTTTAGGCTGGGTTTCTGTACAGCACTTCGAGATATTAGCTGATGTAAGAAGGGCTATATAAAATAAAATTGATTGATTGATAGATATAGACACAGTCTGGCTGGTGTATCTAGAGGTATAG
>NW_025535472.1:12500-96482 GCF_020615455.1 Coregonus clupeaformis | reverse complement strand
CTCTATCCCTCTACTGTTCTGCCCTCTACCCCTCTACCTCTCCGTCTACCTCTCACCCTCTACCTCTGCCCTCTGCCCCCTCCTGCCCTCTACCCCTCTACCTCTCTACCCCTCTACCCCTCTACCCCTCTACCTCTACCTCAACCCACTCTACCCCTCTACCCCTCAACCCCTCTCCCCTCCTCGGCCCCTCTACCTCTCTACCTCCTACCTCTCTACCTCTCTACCCTCTACCTCTCTACCTCTCTCTACCCCTCTACCTCTCTACCTCTCTACCCCTCACCCCTCACCCCTCTACTCTACCTCTCTACCCTCTACCTCTCTACCTCTCTACCTCTCTACCTCTCTACCCCTCTCCCCTCTACCTCTCTCCCCACCCCTCTACCCCTCTACCTCTCTACTCCCTCTACCCTCTACCCCTCTACTCCCTCTACCTCTGCCTCTCTACCTCTCTGCCCTCTCTCCCTCTGCCTCTCTGCCTCTTCTCCCTCCCTTCCCCTCTCACCAACCCTACCCTCTCTCCCCTCTCACCCTCCCCTCATCCTCTGCCTCTCTCCCCCTCTCCCCCTCCTCCCCTCTACCCCTCTACTCTATCTCCCCTTCCCCTCTACCCCCTCTACTCTGTCCTCCTACCTCTTCACCTCTCTACCTCTACTACCCTCTACCCCTCCTCTCCCTCTACCCTCTACCTCTCTACCCCTCTACCCCTCTACCCCTCTACCCCTCTACCCCTCTACCTCTCTACCCCTCTACCCCTCATCCTCTACCTCTCCCCTCCCCCCTCTACCCTCTATTCCTCTACCTCTCTACCCCTCTATCCCTCTACCTCTCTCCAACCTCTCCACCTCTCTCCCCTCTCTCCTCTCTCCCCCCTCCCCCTCTCACCCCTCACCTACCTCTCCTCCTCTGCCCCTCTGCTCTGCCCCTCTATCCCTCTACTCTCCCCTCTATCCTCTCCACCCCTCTCCCTCTCTCCCTCTACCCCTCTGCCCCCTCTACTCTCCCTCTACCCTCTACCTCTCTATCCCTCTCTTCTCTCCCACCCTCTCTATCCCCTCGCCTCTACCCTCTACCTCTCTACCCTCTACCTCTACCCCTCTACCTCTCTGCCCCCTCTTCCCCCTCTACCTCTGCCTCTCTGCCTCCTGCCCTCTACCCCTCTCCCCCCTCTCTGCCCCTCTGCTCCCTCTCACACCCCCCCTCTTCCCTCTCTCCCCCCTCTACCCCTCTATCCCTCTACCTCTCTACCCCTCTTTGTCTAACCCTCACCTCCCCTCTCTACCCTCTCCTCTACCTCACCTCTGTACCCTCCTCTCCCTCTCCTGCCCTCTCTACCCCTCTGCTCTCTCATCTCTACCCCTCTCCCCTCTACCCCTCCTATCTCTCTCCTCTCCTTCCTCTACCCCTCTACCTCCTCCTCTACCTCTACCCCTCTCACCCCTCTACCCCCAATACCCCTCCCCCTCCTACCCCCTCCTACCTCTACCCCTTTACCTCTCTCTCGCCTCTATCCCTCCACCCTCTTTCTTTCTACCCTCTGCCCTCTGCCCTCTACCCTCTACTCTCTGCCCATCTGCCCCTCCTACCTCTACCCTCTCTCACATCTCTGCCCCTCTACCCCTCTACCTCTCTACCCTCACCTCCTATCCTCTCTACTCCACTACCCCCTTCTACTCCTCTACCCCCTCTACCTCTCTACCTCTCTACTCTCTCTACCTCTACCTCTCTGCCTCTCTCCCCCTCTACCCCTCTACCTCTCTGCCTCTCTCTACCCTCTCTACTTCTCTCCTCTACCCTCTACCCTCTCTGCCTCTACACCTCTACCCCTCTACCTCTCTCTACCTCTCTACCTCTCTACCTCTCTACCTCTCTACCCCTCCCCCTCCTATCCTCTGTCCTCTACCTCTCTACCCTCTCTCACCCCTCCTCACCCTCTCCCTCTACCTCTCTACCCCCTCTACCCCTCTCCCTCTCCCCCTCTCTGCTCTACTCCTCTACACTCTACCCCTCTCCCCTCTCGACCCCTCTACCTCTCTGCCTCTCTGCCCCTCTCTCCTACCTCTCTACCCCTCCTATCTCTTTCTCTATCCCTCTACCCCTCTACTCACCTCTGCCCCTCTACCCCTCTACCCCTCCTACACCCTCTGCCCCTCTACCCCTCTACCCCTCTACCTCTATCTCTCTACCTCTACCTCTCTACCTCTCATCCCTCTTTTCTTCTACCCTCTCCTTCTTTTATCTTCCCTCTCCCCTCTCCCTCTCCTCCCCCCCCTTCCCTACCCTCTGCCCTTCTACCCCTCTACCCCTTACCCCTCTACCCCCCATTCCATCTACCCTTCATTCCCTACCCCCTCACTACCCTCTACCCCTCTACCCCTCTACCCCTCTCCCTCCTCTCTCCCTCTTCTCTCCTCCTCTCTACCTTCCCTCTCCCTTTCCCTCTCCTCAGACCCTTTACCTCTCTACCTCTCTACCCTCCCTCTCTACCTCTCTCCTCTCCCCCTCTACCCCTCTACTTTCCTCTACCCCTCATTCCCTCTACCCCTCAACCCTCTGCACCTCCTCACCCCTCTACCCCCCTCTCCCCTCTACCTCTCTACCTCTCTACCTCTCACCCTCTACCTCTCTACCCCTCTACCCCTCTACCTCTCTACCCCTCTACCCCTCTACCCCTCTACCCCTCTACCTTTCTACCTCTCTACCCCTCTACCCCTCTACCTCTACCCTCTATCTCTCCCCCCCCTCTGCCTTTCTCCCCTCTACCTCTCTACCCCCCTCTACCCCTCTACCCCTCTACCCTCATCTCTACCCTCTACCCCTCTCGCCCCTCTACCCCTCTACCCCTCTACATCTACCTCTCTGCCCACTTCCCTCTACCTCTACCCCTCCTACCCCTCTACCTCTCTTCCCCCTCTGCCCTCTACCCCTCTGCCTCTGCCTCTACCCTCTCCTCTATCCCTCTACTATCTCTCTACTCTCTACCTCTCTACCTCCTCTACCTCTCTACTCTCTCCTCCTCTATCTCTACCCTCTACCACTCCTCTCCCTCTACCCCTCTACCCCTCTCCCTACCTCTACCCCTCTACTCTTTTTCCCTCTACCCTTCTATCTCTACCTCCTTCTACCCCTCTACCTGTCTACCCTCTACCCCTCTACCCCCTCTCACCTCTCCCTCCCCCTCTACCCCTCTCACCCCTCCACCCCTCCCCCCTACTCCCTCTACCCTCTACCCCTCCCCCTCCCCTCTCTCCCCCTCTCCCTCTCCTACCCCTCTACCCCTCTCCCTCTCGGCCCCTCTACCTCTCTACCTCTCTCCCCCTCTACCTCTCTACCTCTCCCTACCCCTCTGTCGCTCTACCCCCTCTACCCCTCTACCCCTCTCCTCTCACACCCTCTACCTCTACCCCTCTACCCTCTACCCCTCTACCTCTCGCCCTTTTCCCCTCTGCCCCCTCTACCCCTACCACCCCCTCTACCCCTCTACCCCTCTCCCCTCTACCCCTCTACTCTCCTCTACCTCTACCCCTCCTCTAAACCCCTCTACCTCTCATCTCTCTACCCCTCTACCTCTCTCCCTCTCTCCCACTACCCCTCCCTACCCCTCTACCTCTCTACCTCTCTACCCTCTACCCCTCTACCCACCCTCTACCCCCTCTACCCCTCTCCCTCTCTCTATTCTCTCTCCCCTCTACCCTTTTCCCATCTACCCTCTCCCCTCCATCCCCTCTACCTCTCTACCTCTCAACCCCTCCCTCCTCTCCTACCCCTCTCACCCCTCTACCTCTCTACCCTCTCCCCTCTACCCCTCTACCTCACTCCCCTCTACCCCTCTACCCTTCTACCCCTCCTCATGCCCTCTCCACCCTCTCTACCCCTCATACCATCACCCTCTACCCTTTACCCTCTACCCCTCTCCTCTACCCCTCCCCCTCTACCCTACCCCTCTGCCCCTCTCCCCTCTACCTCTCCTCTACCTCCTTTCCTCTCCCCCCTCTGCCCCTCTACCCTCTCATCCATCTACCCCTCAACCCCTCTACCTCTCTGCCCCTCTACCTCTCTACCCCTCTCCCTCCCCCTTCGCCCTTTACCTCTCTACCTCTCTACCTCTCCCTCTACCTCTCTACCCCTCTACCCCTTCTCGCCCCTCTACCCCCTCTACCTTTCTACCTCTCTACCCTCTCGCCCCTCTGCCCTCTCACCCCTCTCCTTTCTCTCTGCCCCTCTACCCCTCTACCCCTCCTACCTTTCTACCCTCTACCTCTCTACCCTCCTCTCTCCTCTACTCTCCTCCCATACCTCTCGTCCCTCTACCCTCTCCCCTCTCTCTACCCCTCTACCCCTCTACCTCTATCTCTACCTCCCCTGCCCCTCTCTACCCCTCTCCACCTCTACCCCTCTGCCCCTCTACCCCTCTACCCCTCTACCCCTCTTCCATCTCCCTCTACCTTCACTCTACCCCTCTCCCTCTCTCCTTCTGCCCTCACCCTCTCTCTCTCCCCTCTCCTCTCTACCCCTCCTCCCCTCTGCCCCCTCCTCACCCCTCCCCCCTCTACCTTCTCTACCCCCTGGCCCCTCCCCACCTCTTCTTCTACCCCTCTACCCCTCTACCCCTCTACCCCTCTACCCTGTCTCTACCTCCTCTCTACCCCTCTACCCTCTACCCCTCTACCTCTCTACCCCTCTCCTTCTCTCCCTTCTCCCCTCTCCTCTCTCGCCCCTCTCCCCTCTTACCCCTCTCCCTCCCTCCCCCTCTACCCCCTCTACCCCTTCCCTCTACCTTTCTCTCTCCCTCTCTCCCCTCTGCCCCTCTCCCCTCTCCTCTCTGCCCCTCTCCCTCTCTCTCTACCCCTCTATCCCTCCTATCCAATACTCCTCTCCTCACCTCTCTACCCCTCTACCCCTCTACCCCTCTACCACTCTACCTCTACCCTTTTACCCCTCTACCCCTCTACCCCTCTACCTCTCTACCTCTCTACCCCTCTACCCCTCTCCCTCTCCTCCTCTCTCCTCTCTACCTCTCTACCTCTCTACCCCTCTCCCTCACCCCTCTACCCCTCTACCTCTACCCTTCTACCCCTCTACCCCTCTACCCCTCACTACCTCTCCCCCCTCTACCTCTACCTCCCTCTACCCCTCTACCTCTCACCCCCTCTTCTGCCTCTCTACCCCTCTGCCTCTCTGCCCTCTACCCCTCTACCCCTCTACCTCTACCCCTCTACCTCTCTACCTCTCTACCTCTCTACCCCTCTACCCCTCTACCCCTCTATCCCTCTACCCCTCTACCCCTCTACTTCTTTACCTCTCTACTCCTCTACCCCTCTACCCCTCTACCTCTCTACCCCTCTACCTCTCTCCCAACAGGCAGGAATCGGTGCCTTTGAATTGATGGGATGTACAGTGCATTCGGAAAGTAAGAGTTTGCAAAATTGTCATTAAGCTAAAGGGGTAGCTAATTTCAAAAATCTCAAATATAAATATATTTTATTATATATTTATATTTTGATTATTATTATTGTATAATATATATTGATGTGTTTGATGTGTATCTATATATTGATGTGTATATTTATATTGATAAATTCCTGTGTATAGTATATATTGATGTGTATATTGATGTTTATATATATATTGATGTGTTTTATACGCATATTATGTGTACAGTATATATTGATTGTATGTTGATGTTAAAGTTATATTAGTGTGTTTGGTGTGCATATTATTGTTTATTATATTATCAATATATTATTTTATTTATATTATTATTTTATCTTGGTTTTATATTAATGTGTATATTCTACATATTCAATATTGATGTTATGTTATTGATTGTAAATTGCTGTGTATGTATATATATTTTAAAGTTATATTGATGTTATATATATATTGATTTATATATATTGTGATGTGTTTTTCATGTGTATATTGATATTTCTATTGTATATTGATGTTATGCTATATATTTGTATATTGTATCACACCTGAGTCTATTTCACTTCCTGTGCTTGTCTCCACCCCCCACCAGGTGTCTCCCATTTGTCCCCATTATTTCTGTTTGTCTGTTGCCAGTTCCTCTTGTCCCGTCAAGTCCTACCAGCGTGTTTCCTTGTTTCCTGTGCTGTGACCTTTCTGTCTGTCCCTCACCCTGATTCTTCTGCCGTCCTTACCTGCCTGTAATAAAGCCATTTTCCACTGTAATGTCACACCTGTTGTATTCGGCGCATGTACTCAATTAAAGTTTGATTTGTTTTGATTTGATTTGATTTGGATTACTGACTCTTTTGCCTGCCTTGACCTACCATTCCTCCTCTGTAGCCTGCCTACTGTGATTTATTCTCTCTTTGCCTGCCTGACTTACCTTTTCCTGCCCCTTGTTATGTAATAAAGTCTATCCTGTGTCTGCATCTGTCTAAGCCTTCATTACGAACAGCCATAACTTCACCATCTCCTACCGCCGAGATCCAGAATGTAAAGCCGGATGCCACTCTCACACCTCTATAGCCCCCACTGCTAGAGCCATCCTCCCTACCTACTATCTGGGGCTGCACTCATCTGGGGTATAGAAAACCAGGTCCCTTGATGTCCGGTGGAATGGCTCTAATTTCCTCCCACTGGCCTGCCGTCCTGGCTCCCATCGACTGGCCTTTTGCACTGGTTTTTGGTGCCCACTTGGTTCCTGCTCTCCTGTTTCACCCCTCTTTTCCCAATCTCGCCGCAAGCTCCGGCTGAGTCTCCTTCCAACCTCTTCCCTTTCCTCACCCGCCTGGTCCCATATATCCCTACTTTCCTCCATCAGATGCAACACCACTATCCTCTCTGTTAGATGGTTTTCCAAAACCCCTATTTCTTCCTCTTCCCAAGTTACCCTCAGCCCAAAAAGCGGCCAGCTCAATTTGCACTTCGTCTTTCAATCTATACTTCTGTACTTCTCCGACCTGATCCTAGTTTTTCCCGTTCCGTTCTGCAATCTCATTGGGGGCATCGGCCAGCCTATCCTCTTTTCACCCCCCAATCTAGCGGTCAGTTGGAGCTTGAGCCAATCAGGACCTGGAGACACTCTTTGTTCATCTACTCTCCCTCAACCCAATTCCATCTGACCAGCAACTTTCGTGTAGGTGGAATACGCCCGCCAAACCCTTCCCTGCTCGGCCACTGGTCTCTCCTGTTCTTTGTTTCCATGTTATCACCTCCCTCTTCCCTGAAAGAGGAAGAGCCCACCTCACCTCTTCCCTGAGCAAGAGGAAGAGAATTCCCCCCTCTTCTCAAGGGAAGAGGTCACCTACTCTTCCCTGAGCAAGAGGGAGAGAGGTCACCTCCACTGAGTAGGAAGGTCACCTCCCACTCTTCCCTGAAGAGGAGGGGGTCAGCCTCCACTCTTCCCTGAGCAAGAGAAAGGTCACTATCCTCTGCCCAGATGTTCATCCGCTGCTGTCACCGTACCTGGAAGGAAGCCCATCTCTTTCAACACCTCGGTATCAGCACGCACCCCTCTCCCCGCTATCTTCTAGAATATGCTTTCCACTCAGAATCTGCCCCTCCGGGTTGGAGTCCCGTAAACTTTCCCCCGTTTTATCTACTTTTTCCTATCTCTAAGGTCCTTAGCCCCTCTGCTGTTGCCCGCACACTCTCCTATACATCCCACATTCCATGTTTCTCAAATTATACCCATGTCTCCACACCCTTTGTCTCACTCTTTCCATTTTTATAATGGGATGTTTCAAAAGTTTCGGATATTTTTTTATAACCCAACCCTAATCTGTACTTCTCCTCAACTTTGTCCCTACCTGTTCGGAAGCTCCTTAGTCTTCATGTTTCTTTTTTTCAACAGACAATGACCCAACCTCCAGGCTGTGTAAGGGCTATTTTATCAAGGGAGGTGATGAGTGCTCATCAGATACCTCCCTCCACATCCCCCACCTCAACCATTGAGATGGTTTGGGATGAGTTGGGAAATAAATGTAATTTTGTTTTGTTTAGGAGAAGAGAAATATGTGTTGTCGGGCGGTGGAATGTAGTAAGGTTTAGTGGATATAGTAGGATGTAGTGGAGTGTAGTAGGGTGTAGTGGAGTGTAGTAGGGTGTAGTGGAGTGTAGTAGGGTGTAGTGGAGTGTAGTAGGGTGTAGTGGAGTGTAGTAGGGTGTAGTGGAGTGTAGTAGGGTGGAGTGGAGTGTATTGGGGGTGTAGTAGGATTAGTGGGGTGTGGTGGAGTGTAGTAGGTGTATGTGTAGTAAGGTGTAGTAAAGTGTAATAAGTGTTAAGGGTTATAGAGTTTGTTGGTGTTGATTATGGTTGTGGGTGTGCTAGATGTAATGTGTTGGGTTAGTAGTTAGTAGTGTAGTGGAGTGTAGTAGGGTGTAGTAGAGTGTAGTGGGTGGAGTGGAGTGTAGTAGGGTGTAGTAGAGTGTAGTGGGGTGTAGTAAGGGTGTATAGGGTGTAGTAGATTTATGTGGTGTGTAGTGTGTATATGTAGTGGAGTGTATAGAGTGTAGTGATGTAGTAGGGTGTAGTAGAGTGTAGTAGGGTTGTAGTAGAGTGTGAGTGAGTGTAGTAGGGGTGTAGTAGGGTGTGGTGGAGTGTAGTGGAGTGTAGTAGAGTGTAGTGAGTGTATAGGGTGTAGTGGAGTGTATGAGTTAGTGTTTAGGTTGTAGGTTAGTGGTGTAGTAGGGTGTGTGAGTTAATATGTGTAGTAGATGTCAGTAAATTATGATTTTTTGTATTAGTAGGGTGTAGTAGGGTGTAATTGTGTATAGGGGTTATATTAGTGAGTTAATATTTAGTAGTGTGTGTAGGTGGAGTGGAGTTAGTAGGGTGTAGTAGAGTGTAGTGGATTGTAGTAGTTATGTGTATAGGAGTGTTGGGGTATAAGTGTTAGTGTAATGGTGTAGTAGTGTGTAGTGGAGTGTGAGTGGAGTGTATAGGGTGTATAGAGTGTAGTGGACTGTACTGTTTAGTGTGTGTGTTAGTTTAGGTGTAGTAGAAGTGTGTGAGTTAGTAGGGTGTAGTATTATAATGTGGTATTTTTTGTTTAGGGTGTATGAGTCTTGGATGTAGTTGGTGTGTGGTTTATTTAGTTGTCTGTTAAGTTGTGTAGTGTAATGTGTTATTTTTTGTTTGGGTTTTTTTTAGGTTAGTGAAGTGTGTGAGTGTTAGTTGTAGTGTATTGTTAGATTAGTGGCGTAATAGAGTGTAGTAGGATGTAGTGGGGTGTAATAGAGTTTAGTAGGGTGTAGTGGAGTGTAGTGGAGTGTAGTAGGGTGTAGTAGAGTGTAGTGGAGTGTAGTAGGGTGTAGTAGAGTGTAGTGGAGTATAGTAGGATGTAGTGGGGTGTAATAGAGTGTAGTAGGGTGTAGTGGAGTGTAGTGGAGTGTAGTAGGGTGTAGTAGAGTGTAGTGGAGTGTAGTGGGGTGTAATAGAGTGTAGTAGGGTGTAGTGGAGTGTAGTGGAGTGTAGTAGGGTGTAGTGGGGTGTAGTAGAGTGTAGTGGGGTGTAGTAGAGTGTAGAATAGTGTAGTGGAGTGTAGTGGAGTGGAGTAGGGTGTAGTGGAGTGTAGTGGAGTGTAGTAGGGTGTAGTGGGGTGTAGTAGAGTGTAGAATAGTGTAGTAGTGTGTAATAGAGTGTAGTAGGGTGTAGTGGAGTGTAATAGAGATAGTAGGGTTTAGTAGGGTGTAATAGAGTGTAGTAGAGTGTAGTAGAGTGTAGTAGAGTGTAGTAGAGTGTAGTAGGGTGTAGTAGGGTGTAGTAGAGTGTAGTGGAGTGTTGTAGGGTGTAGTAGAGTGTAGTGGAGTGTAGTGGAGTGTAGTAGGGTGTAGTAGAGTGTAGTGGAGTGTAGTAGGGTGTAGTAGGGTGTAGTGGAGTGTAGTAGGGTGTAGTAGAGTGTAGTGGAGTGTAGTAGGGTGTAGTAGGGTGTAATATAGTGTAGTAGGGTGTAGTAGAGTGTAGTGGAGTGTAGTAGGGTGTATTAGGGTGTAGTAGAGTGTAGTGGAGTGTAGTAGGGTGTAGTAGGGTGTAGTGGAGTGTAGTAGGGTGTAGTAGAGTGTAGTAGGGTGTAGTAGAGTGTAGTGGAGTGTAGTAGGGTGTAGTAGGGTGTAGTAGAGTGTAGTGGAGTGTAGTAGGGTGTAGTGGAGTGTAGTGGAGTGTAGTAGGGTGTAGTAGAGTGTAGTGGAGTGTAGTAGGATGTAGTGGGGTGTAATAGAGTGTAGTAGGGTGTAGTGGAGTGTAGTGGAGTGTAGTAGGGTGTAGTAGAGTGTAGTGGAGTGTAGTAGGGTGTAGTAGGGTGTAGTGGAGTGTAGTGGAGTGGAGTAGGGTGTAGTGGAGTGTAGTGGAGTGTAGTAGGGTGTAGTGGGGTGTAGTGGAGTGGAGTAGGGTGTAGTGGAGTGTAGTGGAGTGTAGTAGGGTGTAGTGGGGTGTAGTAGAGTGTAGAATAGTGTAGTGGAGTGTAGTGGAGTGTAGTAGGGTGTAGTGGAGTGTAGTGGAGTGGAGTAGGGTGTAGTGGAGTGTAGTGGAGTGTAGTAGGGTGTAGTGGGGTGTAGTAGAGTGTAGAATAGTGTAGTAGTGTGTAATAGAGTGTAGTAGGGTGTAGTGGAGTGTAATAGAGATAGTAGGGTGTAGTAGAGTGTAGTAGAGTGTAGTGGGGTGTAGTGGAGTGTAGTGGAGTGTAGTAGGGTGTAATGGGGTGTAGTGGAGTGTAGTGGAGTGTAGTAGGGTGTAATGGAGTGTAGTGGAGTGTAGTAGAGTGTAATGGAGTGTAGTGGAGTGTAGTAGAGTGTAATGGGGTGTAGTGGAGTGTAGTAGGGTGTAGTAGGGTGTAATGGAGTGTAGTGGAGTGTAGTGGGGTGTAGTGGAGTGTAGTGGAGTGTAGTAGGGTGTAATGGAGTGTAGTGGAGTGTAGTAGAGTGTAGTAGGGTGTAATGGAGTGTAATAGAGATAGTAGGGTTTAGTAGGGTGTAATAGAGTGTAGTAGGGTGTAGTAGAGTGTAGTAGAGTGTAGTAGGGTGTAGTAGAGTGTAGTAGAGTGTAGTGGGGTGTAGTGGGGTGTAGTGGGGTTTAGTGGGGTGTAGTGGGGTTTAGTGGAGTGTAACAGAGTGTAGTGGGGTGTGTAGTAGTCACACTACCAGGGTAGTTTTAAACAGCACAGGAATGAAATCATCAACATGTATTGACCATATCTTTACTAATGCTGCAGAAATGTGTTTGAAAGCAGTATCCAGATCCATCGGATGTAGTGATCACAATATAGTAACCATATCTAGTGTGGAATGCAGAGTTTGGTTTTCGCCAGGCATTACTGGAACCATGTCGTCCAAAAAGTTATACTTTTGAATAATCTGTCCATAGAACGTTCTTCCAAGAGTCTTGATGATCATCCAGGTGCTTTTTGGCAAACTTGAGTCAACTTTTTGGATGAGATGGGTCCCATTATGCCTGGCGAAAACAAAACACTGCATTCCACAGTAAGAACATCATACCAAAGGTCAAGCATGGTGGTGGTGGTGTGATGGTTTGGTGTGATGGTGTGACAGTTTCCAACAGTCGTGTGGTCGAGTGCTGCAAGGAAAGACCTAGTTAAGCTGCAGCTGGCCCAGAACGGAGCGGCACGTCTTGCTCTTCATTGTAATCAGAGGGCTGATATAAATACTCTGCATGCCAGTCTCTCTTGGCTAAGAGTTGAGGAGAGACAGATTGCATCACTTCTTAATTTTATAATAAACTTTAATGTGTTGAAAATCCCAAATTGTTTGCATATTCAAACTTACACACAGCTCTGACACACACACACACCCCATCAGACATGCTTTTCATAGTCCCCAAATCCAGAACAAATTCAAGAAAGCGTACAGTATTATATAGAGACATTATTGCATGGAACTCCATTCCATCACGTTGCTCAAATGAACAGCAAACCTGGTTTCAAAAAACAGATAAAGCAACACCTCACGGCACAACGCCTCTCCACTATCTGACCTAGATAGTTTGTGTATTTATTGGTATCGATATGTACCTTTTTAAAATTAATTTTTTAGTTGATGTAGTTCTGTCCTTGAGCTGTTCTTGATGTTCTCTATTATGTAATGTTTCATGTTTTGTGTGGATCCCAGGAAGAGTAGCTGCTGCTTTTGCAGCAACTAATGGGGATTCTAATAAAATAACAAAAAATAACAAATAGGGGAGAGGAGTGAGAGGGTGATCTCTCTCTCTCTCCTCTCCCTCTCTCTCTCCCATCTCTCTCTCCCATCTCTCTCTCTCTCTCCCCCATCTCCCTCCTCTCTCTCTCTCTCTCCCATCTCTCCCTCCTCTCCCTCTCTCTCCCATCTCTCTCTCTCTCTCTCTCTCTCTCTACCCCATCTCTCTCTACCCATCTCTCTCTCCCATCTCTCTCTCTCTCTCCCATCTCTCTCTCTCTCTCTCTACCCCATCTCTCTCTCCCATCTCTCTCTCTCTCTCCCATCTCTCTCTCTCTCTCTCTACCCCATCTCTCTCTACCCCATCGCTCTCTCCCATCTCTCCCTCCTCTCTCTCTCTCTCCCTCCTCTCCCTCTCTCTCCCATCTCTCCCTCCTCTCCCTCTCTCTCCCATCTCTCTCTCCCTCCCATCTCTCTCTCCCATCTCTCCCTCCTCTCCCTCTCTCTCCCATCTCTCCCTCCTCTCCCTCTCTCTCCCATCTCTCCCTCCTCTCCCTCTCTCTCCCATCTCTTCCTCCTCTCCCTCTCTCTCTCCCATCTCTCCCTCTCTCTACCTCTCTCCCTCCCATCTCTCTCTCTCTTACATCTCTCGCTCTCTCTCTCCCATCTCTCTTTCTCTCTCTCTCTCCCCATCTCTCCCTCTCTCCCATCTCTCTCTCACACACACACACACACACTAAACACACACACACACTAAACACACACACACTCACACACACTAAACACACACACACACACACACACACACACTAAACACACACACTAAACACACACACACACACACACTAAACACACACACACACTAAGCACACACACACACACACACACACTAAACACACACTAAACACATACACTAAACACACACACGCACACACACTAAACACGCACACACACTAAACACACACACAATAAACACACAGTCAAGCACTACAAACTATATATACAGTATATAATGTACAGACCTGCATTCTGCTTTATCAGCTACCTTACTCTGGCTGTCTGTCGGTAGTGTATTAATATAGTGTATTAATATAATCTGTATGATAGGACCCTGTCTTGGCTCCAGCTATGCTTTGATAGTTTTGAGTTTTAGTAATCAGCCGCTCTCTGAAGTGCTAAATCACACACACACACCCTTCAGCTGCTCTCTGAAGTGTTAAATAACACTGAGACCGTTGAAAATAATTACTTTATGTCCCTCTCCCTATCGCACCCTCCCTCTCCCTTTCCTCCTCTCTCCTTCTTTCTATCCTCCCCTCTCTCTCTCTTTTTCGGGGTAGAGATGAGAGAGGTAGGTAGAGAGAATATGGGGAGAGAGAGAGAGAGAGAGAGATTGGGAAAGAGAGAGAGATGGGAGAGAGATGGAGAGCGAGAGATAGATGTAGGTAGAGAGAGAGGGAGAGAGGTAGAGAGAGATGGGAGAGAGATATGGGGAGAGAGAGACGAAGCGAGAGAGAGAGAGCAGACAAGGATAGTCACCCCCCCCAGCAGAGAGATGGGGAGAGATGAAGCGAGAGAGAGAGAGAGAGAGCGAGAGAGCGAGAGAGAGAGAGAGAGAGAGAGAGAGAGAGAGAGAGAGAGAGAGAGAGAGAGAGAGAGAGAGAGAGAGAGAGAGGAATCGAGAGAAGTCCCGTTGTTAGGACAACAAATACAAATTCCATCTAGACACTGTTGCCCTAGAGCACACAAATAATTATACATACTTCGGCCTAAACATCAGCACAACAGGTAACTTCCACAAAGCTGTCAACAATCTGCGAGACAAGGCAAGAAGGGCCTTCTATGCCATCAAAAGGAACATAAAACTCGACATACCAATTAGGATATGGCTAAAAACACTTGATTCAGTTATAGAACCCATTGCCCTTTATGGTTGTGAGGTCTGGGGTCCGCTCACCAACCAAGAATTCACAAAATGGGACAAACACTTTATTGAGACTCTACATAAAATGTAATTGTGTACACTGGCTTTACTCAAAGTTTTTCAATTACAATGTTTCTGTACAGGAGCAAGCAACTTAATGTAAAGTGAAACACATTGTGAATGACTCATGTAATTACTATGTAGTTACTATGTTTCAGCGATGGCAGACACCCAGTACAGTACGTTTCAACGATGGCAGACACCCAGTACAGTACGTTTCAACGATGGCAGACACCCAGTGCAGTACGTTTCAACGATGGCAGACACCCAGTACAGTACGTTTCAACGATGGCAGACACCCAGTACAGTACGTTTCAACGATGGCAGACACCCAGTACAGTACGACGGGAATCCATCTCAATCTAGGAAGAATGTAGTTACAGCACCTTGTACTTTCAATATTATAAAAAATGTTGCAGGGTTTATCAAAATGTGTTATTACAATGTCATTTTAAAAGTAGCATCAAAACTACAATGTTTCTACACAGGAACAAGTAACTTAATATAAAGTGAAACGCGTTTTGATTTTCTCATGAAATTAATATGCAGTTACTATGTTACAGTTTATTTTATTTTATTGTATTAGGTGAAGTTTGGTAATACACTTTCTTGCCTGTTAAATCAGACAGTGATACGTTTGGAAGCAATGGAATCCATCGACACCTGTTTCATGAGATAGCAATCATTTTTATGTGGAGTGATTATCAAAATAGTTGTTAGTAGCAGCTCTAAAAACAGTACTCAAAACACATGTGTAACAGCTTTGACTTAATTTCCCTGAATAATAAATTAGGGCAGCAGCAGTGAAGCCTCCTGCCCCTCCCAGTAACCTACATTTGTAATGAATACACAGGGAGAAAAAGGTGTAGATTCACGTGCAGAGCGCAGCAGGTGTTTATTTCACCTTCGCAGAAGGCTGGAATCGTGGTCACAGGGAGGCAATGGTCATACACAGGTAGGCAAACAGGCAGGAGAATCAAAAACTAGGACTGAAGGATAAAACTGGTTCTCACAAACGATCTAGGAAACGGCTTAGCGGAGTCAAAAACGAACAATACCTCACAAGGCACAAACAGAAAGAACTGAACTAAATAAGGAGCTGATGAGACCAGGTGAGTAACTAACACAGGTGAAATCAATGAACAAAAATGAAAGACAGGGCTACGTTCAAGAACACAAAGAAACAGGGCTACGTTCAAGAACACAAAGAAACAGGGCTACGTTCAAGAACACAAAGAAACAGGGCTACGTTCAAGAACACAACGAAACAGGGGCTACGTTCAAGAACACAAAGAAACAGGGCTACGTTCAAGAACACATAGAAACAGGGCTACGTTCAAGAACACAAAGAAACAGGGCTACGTTCAAGAACACAAAGAAACAGGGCTACGTTCAAGAACACAAAGAAACAGGGCTACGTTCAAGAACACAAAGAAACAGGGCTACGTTCAAGAACACAAAAAAACAGGGCTACGTTCAAGAACACAAAGAAACAGGGCTACGTTCAAGAACACAAAGAAACAGGGCTACGTTCAAGAACACAAAGAAACAGGGCTACGTTCAAGAACACAAAGAAACAGGGCTACGTTCAAGAACACAAAGAAACAGGGCTACGTTCAAGAACACAAAGAAACAGGGCTACGTTCAAGAACACAAAGAAACAGGGCTACGTTAAAGAACACAAAGAAACAGGGCTATGTTCAAGAACACAAAGAAACAGGGCTACGTTCAAGAACACAAAGAAACAGGGCTACGTTAAAGAACACAAAGAAACAGGGCTATGTTCAAGAACACAAAGAAACAGGGCTACGTTAAAGAACACAAAGAAACAGGGCTACGTTCAAGAACACAAAGAAACAGGGCTACGTTCAAGAACACAAAGAAACAGGGCTACGTTCAAGAACACAAAGAAACAGGGCTACGTTAAAGAACACAATGAGACAGGGCTACGTTCAAGAACACAAAGAAACAGGGCTATGTTCAAGAACACAAAGAAACAGGGCTACGTTAAAGAACACAACGAAACAGGGCTACGTTCAAGAACACAATGAGACAGGGCTACGTTCAAGAACACAAAGAAACAGGGCTATGTTCAAGAACACAAAGAAACAGGGCTACGTTCAAGAACACAAAGAAACTGGGCTACGTTCAAGAACACAAAGAAACAGGGCTACGTTCAAGAACACAAAGAAACAGGGCTACGTTCAAGAACACAAAGAAACAAGGCTACGTTCAAGAACACAAAGAAACAGGGCTACGTTCAAGAACACAAAGAAACAGGGCTACGTTCAAGAACACAAAGAAACAGGGCTACGTTCAAGAACACAAAGAAACAGGGCTACGTTCAAGAACACAAAGAAACAGGGCTACGTTCAAGAACACAAAGAAACAGGGCTACGTTCAAGAACACAAGGTGAACTAAGAAAATAAATATATAACCTTTTTTTTTAGGGGGTCGATCAACTTTAATATTGCAGATAGATTGTAACTTCCATCAATGTAACTGTCTGCATCAATCCCCCATATGTTTTTTTTCTTTCTTGCAAATATATATATATACACACACACACACACACACACATATACACATTCATATACATATCCTTTTAAAACATATATGTCCCTTTATTACTTTCCAACCCCACCACCCCGTCCCTAATTGGAGTAAACTAGTGAACAACAACGCTTAGGCCTCTACTTCCAGCTTATACATACTATATACATTTTATGGACACAGTCAATTTGACAATAATTCTATTTAGTTTGTTTTTACATTTTACATATTCAAGCATTTCTTCAATGCATGTTCATAGCAAAAATTTAATAAAATTGTTCCGGCTGATGAAATGATGTATGGGTCAATGTCAGCTCGGCCCGGCAGAACCTATGAGACTAGCCAACTAGGCTCAGATGGAAGTTAGATTCACTGTACATTTACATATTCAAGCATTTCTTACAGTACAGTACTCCTCATTTCAAACTTTCTCAGAAGTTTTCTAGGCCAATAAATACCGGTTGTAACATTAACTTACCATATGTATCCATCTTTGCACGCATGCCAGATCATTTTCTGCTTGTGGCCACAGATACGACTCCTCACAGACTTTTTGAGCAGGCCTTTCTTCTGGAGGTATTTCATAACCTTCTTTTTAATTTTTCTGCTGTTTTTTTGCCGTCAGTATATCACTTAGCACACGAGTCATGTTCAATTCAAAATCCTTGGGTCAGGTAAAAATAGTATTGGTTTTGGGCGTGCACTTTAACAGTTTAAATTTGTATCCAGCTGAAAATTGTAGAAATTGTAGTGAAATACCCATGTGTAGGAAATTGTAGTAACGTTACTCAGCAAAAACAATATCTGTTCACTGGTTCACACGTTGTTGAGCGACATCGACTTCAAAAGCGAAGTGAGAGTCAACGTTGAAGGTAAATAAGTATTAAGATATTAATGTAGTTAAAATTTTGAATTTCTTTTGTCTTGATAATCAGTGAATTTCATGTGACATAATGTGCAAAGCTGTCATCAAGGTAAAGGGTGGCTATTTGAAGAATCTCACATATAAAATATATTTAGATTTATTTAACACTTTCTTGGTTAATAGATGATTCCATATGTGTTATTTCATAGTTTTGAAGTCTTCACTATTATTCTACAATGTACAAATAAAGAAAAACCCTTGAATGAGTAGGTGTTCTAAAACTTTTGACCGGTAGTGTACATTATCTTCACTTGGCTTATTATCTAGCTAGCAGATGCAAAAGGCTTAATCGTTGCCATAGCAGGATAAGCCAGTTCGCTGACAGCGGTTGTCAGGCTAGCCATTTTGTATTTGTTATCCAACTGTCAGCTAACTTTTTGATGGCTAGCTAATAAGGTAGCTAATACATTATATTAGCATTAGCTAGAGCCTGGCTATAGCTTGGCAGTGTGTAGCCGAATATAAGCCAACTCAAATAGTCTGGCTCTAATTTAGATGTCCCTCATAAGCAAATATAAAGTCAGCCTATACAATAGCCTCGTTAGCTAGCTAGCTAGCAACCTCAGTCAATAAGCAAAACTAAGGTTAATGTTACCATCTAGGCTAGTCTACTGTCAGTGTGGTGCTAGCTAAGGTTAGCTTAGCCAAACCATTTGCTGGTTGTTAGCTGGACAAGCTGGCTGCTTTAGCTTTGATAGCTAGTTTTATGTTACTTAAGAAGTGACGTACCAATTTCCACAAAAGTAATAACCTAATACTGTAACATTATATGCAATGTACGCATGCAGCACTATCTCCTACGTGGTAATATATATATGTAATTACATATGTATTCCTACAGTAATGCCTGATGTATTAATATAATTGGTCTTAGAAGTAGTATGCACTGTTGCACTTGTAATAACCATAGCTAGAATGAATACCTGCAATGACAAAGAAAAAGTACATTTTAGTACCCTTTTAGATGAGAGCTCGCCAGGCCCTTAGTGATTCTGAAAACCATGTTTGTATGTCCCACATGTTTATAATGGATTCCAATTGGAGTGCGTGACACGTTTTTCAACAGTACTTTGGCTTACACTAAAAAAAATTGTTCTTTGTTCATCTATAGAATGTCACGTAAAAGGACTCACAAACAATGCAAGAAGATGGCCTCATCAGCAGAAGTGGTAGATGTAGATTATGATATCCCTCCCCTAGATGGTAAGTATTGCTTGACTCATCATATTTTTTTGGTTCCAGTAGAAACAACAATATAATTACTTTTGGGGGAGGAAGTTAAATATCTGACCTGACCAAAGCACCAGACTCTGTTGGCTCTTTGACATTGTTTATGTGACGTGTCTGTAATGTTGACACCGCAAAGGGTTAGGGTTAGGGGGTTAGTCTGTAATGTTGACACTGCAAGATGCTAGCTAGCAGGTAGAACCTCTGTAAGTAAGCTTCAGTTCTTATTTCAGTTCAGAAGTGCGACAACAATGAATTGATCCGAGAGGGTGGTGGGAGCCTCGCCCAATTCAAATACTTATACCCCTTTCACACCACGAACCTGGATTCTGCCCTGTATATTTCAAGTGGGTTTAACCCGTGTCAGACCCATTCATACTAGACCTAGGACACAGGTAATAAGCATGCAGGGCCGTTCATGGAAATAAATAAAAAGTAGGGCTGTTGCATTTAGACATGACTGACTACGTGTCAGTGGACACAGATCCACCCAAAATCCCTCTTGATTGTTTGTGTTTTTAATATTCCGGAGGAAAGAATGGTTCACAGATCAGTGCATCAGCCAGGCTATAAACTATAAAAAGGGCAGGCCTAGTGGTTGGCTTTAATCAATCATCTGTTGGCTGACATTAGCCTGAAAGCTCACATAGACTCATATTCAATTTCCTCTGGCCATTGTTAAATATCTTGTAATCTCAAAATTTAAACAGCTCCTGAGCTGCTTAATTCCTACTTTGATACCATTTGTACAAGGGCTGTCAATGACACACAACAAAAATCTTGGTCGGCCAAGAGTCGTCTGTTCTTAATGTTTTTTTTTTAAAGTGTATTTTTCCATATATAGATTTTTCCATATCAAATCAACTATATTCACTGAGCTTGTCTGATGCTTTAAGCACTGTTTGATTAAATAATTAAGACACAAATGACTAGAGGGAGTCCGACCAGCAATTGATTTGATTGTGTCAGGCCGGGCTCAGACTTGCTGCGCTGTGTTAAAAAGAAAAGACAGCGAGTGACTGTGTGACTAGCACCCGTTGTCTCTCTCTCCTCCCTGCTGCAGCGACCACCACAGAACATCACCCGTTGTCTCTCTCTCTCCTCCCTGCTGCAGCGACCACCACAGAACATCAGCCCGTTGTCTCTCTCTCTCCTCCCTGCTGCAGCGACCACCACAGAACATCAACAATGTTTATAGCGCTGTCCGTGTTGCTGAAGCTGCAACATGATTACAGCCATTTCTGACTGAAAAGTTCTGTTACCGAAATCCCTCATTTGTTTAGGAAAAACATTCCCTGTACCCTTGCTACATTACGTGACCAATAGGCCAATAGGTTATAAATAATACCAAACAAAGTGTAAAGCAAAGATTAAAAACAGCCGAATTTGTGAAATTGTTTATCTGAAATGTTGTGTTTAGCGTGAGGCTTGGTGCTCACAGAATAAAACTATTATTAACTTTGCTATTATTCACATAGCAACATGGTCTAGGAAAAGGCGTCAATTCAACTGTTATGATTTACCAGTATTAGAACCCAAATGCAGACAAGTACACCAAGCCAGAGAAGGTTTAACAGGTTTATTTAAAATGTTCAATAGTCCAGGTTTCCAATAATAGGGGAAGAGCAAGTCCAGGTTACAGGGAGGGTAACAGATCCAGGTCAGGGCAGGTGTGGTACCGTAATGTCCTAGTGTCCGTGGTGAGTCCAAAAGAGAGGTCCGTAGTGGAGAGCAGGATGGTGGTGGCAGGAGTGAAGCGGAGGCAGAGTCAGGTTCCAAATATCTGTGGCACAGGAGAAAAAGTAAATAGAACAGGCCAAAACACAAAGAGCAAAAATAAACAGGTTGAGTCGGCAAGCGAGACTAACATGGTCGTCTTGACTATGATCTGACAGAAGTGTAAGTTTGACCGGGTCTTAAAGGCTGAGGTGATTATGGTGTAATGAGCTGCAGCTGGAACCCTGACTCCCGCACACCAGACTTCACTCCTGCAATCAGGACAGACAGAGGGGAGGGAGAGAGCAGAGAGAGCTACCTAGCAGCAGTAGGCCTAACAGTACCCCCCCTCTACGGACGCCACCTGGCGGCGGCGACGGGATATCGGGATGTAACCTAGAAACTCTCGGACCAGAGCAGGATCCACAATGAAGCTCCTGGGCACCCAGGAACGTTCCTCAGACCATAACCCTCCCAATCCACCAGGTACTGGAAACCACGACCCGGCGGCGAACATCCAGAAGTCGCCGGACAGTGTAGACCGGACCCCCACCCACGATCCTGGGCGGAGGAGGGGGACGAGAGGGCGGGCACAGAGGGCTAACCGACACAGGCTTAATCTGGGAAACATGAAAGGTGGAATGAACCCGTAGAGAGGCAGGAAGCTGTAGCTTAACCGCACAGGGGTTAGCAATAGACAGTATCTTGAACGGTCCCTATAAAAGAGGCGCCATCTTCTTAGACTCCACCTTCAATGGAAGGTCCCGTGACTTCAGCCATACCTCTTGACCAGAGAGTAACCGGGAGCCTGGGACCGGTGACGGTTGGCTTGCCCTCTGCATGTGCGCCGAAGCTCGGGACAGAGCTACCCTGGCCTTCCTCCAGACCTTGAAGCAGCGGCGCATGGGACTGCACCGAGGGTACCGCCAGTTCCCTCTCTTGAGAAGGGAACAGGGGAGGTTGATAACCCAGAGCACACAGAAAAGGAGACAAACCAGAGGAAGCGTTAGTCAAGGTGTTATGAGCATATTCCACCCAGGGAGCATGGAGCTCCATGACCCAGGGTTAGACCCTGTGACACAGCGAAGAGCGGTCTCCATCTCCTGGTTCGCTCTCTCGGCTTGCCCGTTGGTCTGGGGGTGATATCCAGAGGACAGGCTGGATGTAATGCCCAAAGCTTTACAGAAAGCTTTCCACACCTGGGGAGACAAACTGGGGACCCCTGTCAGAGACAATATCCGTGGGTAGACCATGAGAGCGGAACACATGTTCAACCAAAATATCAGCCGTCTCTCTGGCAGTGGGCAGTTTAGGTAGGGCCAAAAATGAGCGCAACTTAGAAAAACGATCAATCACCGTAAGAATTACAGTCTTTCCAGACGAGGGGGAAGTCAGTGACAAAATCCATAGCGATATGCGACCAGGGCCGGCTGGGTATAGGTAGAGGTCGTAGATGACCAGCGCTGGCCTGGGTGGAGTTCTTACTTCCGTGCACATACCGTACAAGCAGCAATGAAGGCTCGAGTGTCCGCCTCCATCGTGGCCCACCAGAACTTCCGTCGCACAAAGTCAAGGGTCCGCGAAACTCCAGGGTGACAGGTAAGGGGAGACGAGTGAGCCCACTGAAGTACCTGGGAGCGAGCAGACTCAGGGACAAACATCCGGTTAGGAGGACCCCTCCCAGGGTCAGCTTGATGATGTTGAGCCTGTCTAACAATCCCCTCGATGTCACATGTGACGACCGCAATACTGCAGGTAGGAGGCAAAATGGGTTCAGGGTTACTACCAGTATCAACAGCCGAATGAACACGAGACAGGGCGTCAGGCTTGACGTTGCGTGACCCAGGGACGGTAGACAGAGAAAAATTGAATCTCCCAAAAAATAGTGCCCACCTGGCTTGACGGGGGTTGAGCTGCTTCGCTGACTGGAGGTAAGCCAGATTCTTATGATCCGTCCAACGATGAAGGGTTGTTCCGCCCCCTCCAACCAATGTCGCCACTCCTCGAGAGCCAGCTTAACGGCAGAGCAGTTCACGATTGCCAACATCATAATTCCTCTCTGCCTGAGAAAGTTTCCTTGAGAGAAAAGCACAGGGATGCAGTTTGTTATCTTCAGGGAGAACGCTTGACAACACCGCACCTACCCCAGTGTCGGATGCATCCACCTCCACGACAAACTGGCGGTCGGGGTCCGGCTGCATCAGAATGGGAGCCGAGGCGGCGATGTTTCAGTTCTTCGAACGCTGATTCGGCCCCTTCATTCCAAGCGAACGGTCGTGAGATGGAGTGAGAGCGGTGAGTGGCGCTGCAATGCGGCTGTAGTCCTTGATGAACCTCCTATAGAAGTTCGCAAACCCCAGAAATCGTTGAAGTTGTTTTGCGGGTAGAGGGGGCTGGCCAGTCCGTGACAGCAGAGATCTTAGCTGGGTCCATCCGCAACTCCCCTGAGCGATGATGTAACCCAAAAAAGAGGTCTCAGACACATGAAATTCACATTTCTCCATCTTCACAAACAGTTTGTTCTCCAACAACCTTTGCAACACCTGGCGCACATGCAGTTCATGTTCCTGGGAGGACTCTGAGAAAATCAAGATATCATCCAGATAGACAAAAACAAACCGATTCAACATGTCCCGAAGGACATCATTGACTAGTGCCTGAAAAACAGCAGGGGCATTAGACAACCCAAAAGGCATAACCAGATACTCAAAATGTCCCAAGGGTGTGTTGAAGGCAGTCTTCCATTCATCACCTTTACTGAATGCGCACCAGGTGATACGCATTTCGTAGATCCAGTTTCGTAAAGATGGTAGCACCATGAAGGAGGGGGAAAGCAGAATTAATCAAAGGCAGAGAATACTTGTTCTTAATGGTGATGTTGTTAAGTCCACGGTAATCAATACAGGGTCTGAGGGTCTTATCCTTCTTAGCAACAAAAAAGAATCCCGCTCCTACAGGTGACGAGGAAGGACGCATAATACCTGCCGCCAAGGAGTCCCGAATGTAGTTCTCCATAGCCCTCCGTCTCCGGCCGGGAGAGATTGTACAGGCGACTGCTGGGGAGCGGGGCTCCTGGCTGGAGGTCAATGGCACAGTCGTAAGGCCGGTGAGGAGGAAGAGAAGTAGCTCTGTGTTTGCAGAAAACGGATGCCAGGTCATGATACACGTCAGGAACATTAGAAAGATCCATGGACTCCAGTGGAGGTCGAGGCACAGTACTGGCAGGAGTCAGAGCAGAACACAAACAATTCACATGACAAAATGTGCTCCATGAAACAATTCTACCTGTCACCCAATCAATGTGTGGATTGTGTCTTATGAGCCAGGGGATACCAAGGACCAGAGGGGTCTGTGGGCAGTCGATAATATGGAATTGAATGTTCTCCTGATGATTTCCCGACACTCTAAGACAAACAGGAACAGTCTGATGGGTAATATGGGTCAACAATTGTCCATTCAGACCCTTAGCCTGCAGCGGACAGTCCATAGGAACAGTCTCCAAATCCATTTGTTGAGCCCACTCTCTATCCAAAAGCTTTCGTCTGCACCAGAGTCAATCAGCGCACTAACAGAGAGATTCTGGAACTGCCACTGGAGGGATGCCTGGAGCAGAATGCGGGGAGAAGAGGAAGAATCCGCTGCTCGGCTCACCAAAACTTCTCCCATTAATGATGAGCCGGCCCTTTTCCCCGGACGAACTGGGCAGGAAGGAACGAAATGACCAGCTTCTCCACAATACAGGCAGACCCGAGCCTGAATGCGACGTGCACGCTCCTCTGAGGACAACCGTGCACGACCCACCTCCATGGCTTCGGGTTCAGTGCTCCTCGTATCGACTCGGGAAGACACGGCTTTCTCCGTAGGGAAGATGCGGGGAGGAGTTTGTTGATGACAGACAGGTTGCTTGGAACTAACACTCCTCTCCCGGCGGCGCTCCCGAATCCGATTATCCAACCTGATGGTGAGTGAAATAAGATTATCCAGCGTAGGCGATTCATCATATGACACCAATTCATCTTTTAAAGTCTCAGACAAAGCATTGATGAACACTCCTTGTAATGCCTCGTCATTCCAACCACTCACTGCTGCTAAAGTCCGAAACTCCACTGCCATCTCCGCCACACTGCGAGCCCCCCTGCCGAAGAGAAAACAACCGTTTCGCAGCCTCCTTGCCTCGTACGGGGTGGTCAAAAACCTTCCTCATCTCAGTGGTGAAGGCAACGTAAAGCGTTGCAAATGTCTGACTGACTCTCCCAGACCGCGGATCCCCAGGCACGAGCGGAACCGCTAGTAGAGTTGATAAGGTAGGCAATACGGGCTCTTTGAGGCGTAGGTGAGGGGCTGTTGTTCAAACACTAACGAGCATTGAGTCAAAATCGCCACAGGTTCCCATGTTCCCGTCATAGCGCTCTGGAGCAGGAACAAAAGGCTCTCTGATCTGGGCTGAAGGGGTAGTAAGAGCAGACACTTGATTGGTGAGTAATTGAACCTGATTAAGCAGCACCTGACTGTCCTCAGCAATCGTCTTAAACAGGGTATCATGTTGGCCAAGTAAAATGCCCTGATTGGCTATGGCAGTCCAAATTGGAGTGCACTCTGGGGTGGTATCAAGCTACTGTCTGCTGGGTTCATGATGGTCAGATCATACTGTTATGATTTACCAGTATTAGAACCCAAATGCAGACAAGTACACCAAGCCAGAGAAGGTTTAACAGGTTTATTTAAAATGTTCAATAGTCCAGGTTTCCAATAATAGGGGAAGAGCAAGTCCAGGTTACAGGGAGGGTAACAGATCCAGGTCAGGGCAGGTGTGGTACCGTAATGTCCTAGTGTCCGTGGTGAGTCCAAAGAGAGGTCCGGTAGTGGAGAGCAGGATGGTGGTGGCAGGAGTGAAGCGGAGGCAGGAGTCAGGTTCCAAATATCTGTGGCACAGGAGAAAAAGTAAATAGAACAGGCCAAAACACAAAGAGCAAAAATAAACAGGTTGAGTCGGCAGCGAGACTAACATGGTCGTCTTGACTATGATCTGACGATGAGTGGTAAGTTTGACCGGGTCTTAAAGGCTGAGGTGATTATGGTGAATGAGCTGCAGCTGGAACCCTGACTCCCGCACACCAGACTTCACTCCTGCAATCAAGGACAGACAGAGGGGAGGGAGAGAGCAGAGAGAGAGCTACCTAGCAGCAGTAGGCCTAACATCAACATTGACGTGTTTCAGAACCGCGGACAGCAACTACTATCCAACGAGGGAAAAAGTTATACAATAATATTATTTGTATTAGTGTTGCACCATTGTTCTAAGATAATATAACCATACTTAATTTCAGTAGCACATGCCATCCCCGTGGCCTCCACAATGGATCCGTTCGGAAAGTATTCAGACCCCTTGACATTTTCCTAATTTGGAAATGTAACATTTTGTTTTCAGACACTTTACTCAGTACTTTGTTGAAGTTTTTTTGTGTTATCGGGTGGCGCACTCCCGATCGCTGAATCATAGTTCCTCTCTGCAGGAGACAGTTTCACAAAGAAACTGTCTCCTGCAGAGAGGAACTATGATGTCAGTGATCAGGAGCTCCTGGCGGTGAAATTGGCATTAGAGGAGTGGAGACACTGGCTGGAGGGCGCCAAGGACCCATTTCTCATCATCACCGAACATCGGAACCTGGAGTACATACGGACAGTGATACAATTTCTGTGGATGACCTTGTTGTTGTGACAGGACAGCCCCTTGAAGCCCCCACCTACACCACAAAGGGCAGCGTGGGATCTGGGTGTTTGAGCAACGGGTGGAGGTGAAATGTCGAAGGCTTCGTCGGCAGCCAGACTCCACCCCAATTTACCTTGACCCCCCTTGAGGAGAGAGGTGAGAGGAGAGGTGATAGATCTAACGTTCTTAATGAAACAGCGGTAGAAGTCGACAAACCCCCCAAAAACGTTGTAACCCCTTTATGGTGGTTGTGACTGGCCATGACTTGACAGCATTGACCTTCTTACCATCCATCATCACTCCTTGCGGGCCGATCTGGTAACCCAAAAAGGAGACAGCCTCCTGATGGAATTGGCACTTCTCCGCTTTGACATACAGGTGTTTAGCCAGGAGGCGTTCCAGGAATACTCGGACGTGAGCGATGTGATCCTCCAAGGTAGCCGAGTAGACCAAAATGTCGTCGATATACACGACCACCAGCGCTTGAGCATGAAACGGAGAGAAGAGCGGGTATGAGGTGATGTTCAGGGAGGAGGCAAGGGCCTGGTCAATAAAATTCCCTGGGGCACCGGAGTCCACTAGAGCAGTAGATACAACATGAGGGACAGCCAGCCAGTGAAATCAATACTAAAAATGGTTTGGAGGAAACTGATGATGATGGATGAATACTCATGCCTAACCCAAGAGACGGATGATCACGGGACTGTCCCTCTGCTCTCCTAGACCCCGGGTTGGAACGTACCGGACATTGTTGAAGCTGGTTCCCCTCCTGGCCACAATAGGGCAGACTGCTGGATGGTCTGGGATGCTGGCTCGCTGTATCAACTCGTTTTAGAGAACCCTCCGCTAGTTGGAGGTGAAGCCCCTCGGGAAATGTTGAGACTTTGAAGAACGTGGACCTCATCCATCAGCCATCCCAGTTGTTCCAGCTGGTCATGTTGTTCCAGCTGGTCGTGTTGTAGTAGTAGTAGGTGTCCCTGTTCTATCTGGGAGATGTCTTGATTACCTGCTGCTTCATTTGTTGAGGCAGTATTCTGTAACGAAGACGCAGGGAGTCAGGAAGCCGGTGCAGTTGGTGAGGGAGTCAGGAAGCAGGTGCAGTTGTTGAGGGAGTCAGGAAGCAGGTGCAGTTGTTGAGGGAGTCAGGAAGCAGGTGCAGTTGGTGAGGGAGTCAGGAAGCAGGTGCAGTTGGTGAGGGAGTCAGGAAGCAAGTGCAGTTGGTGAGTTTAATAGTAACGAACATGTAGAGAATACAAAACAAGAGAAGTGTCTGGCCATGATAACCGAACCAATACTGCCTGATGAGTAAAGCTACAGAGTGCTAGATGAAGGGGAAACAATCAAGGTAGTGATGAAGTCCAGGTGTGCCTAATGATGGGGCTCAAGTGTGCGTAATGATGGTTGCCAGGTGTGCGTAATGATGGTTGCCAGGTGTGCGTAATGATGGTTGCCAGGTGTGCGTAATGATGGGTTGCCAGGTGTGCGTAATGATGGGTTGCCAGGACCGGTGGTTAGTAGACCAGCGACGTCGAGTGCCGGAGCGCTGGAGCGAGAGTAGACGTGACATCAGCATATGCTCATTGTAGAGACTCCTTTATATATTTCCAGAGCCTTTAAGAGTATTCAAAATAAAATAAACGTTTTTCTCATTTGGAACCATTAACAGAATCGTTGAGGAACCGGATCATTAAGTATAGGAATCAATTAAATTAAATCAATAAATTAAATCGTATCAATACCAAACCGTAGCGTATGTGTGAGTGCTAGTGTGTGGGAAATGGAGGGATTAAATTAAATGCTTTGATAGCCCAACTGTTTAATTACATGACATGACATTTACATTTTCGTCGTTTAGCAGACGCTCTTATCCAGAGCGACTTACAAATTGGTGCATTCACCTTACGATAGCCACTGGGACAAGCACTTTACAATATATACATATATTTTTTTTTGGGGGGGGTAGAAGGATTACTTTTATCCCTATCCCAAGTATTCCTTAAAGAGGTGGGGTTTCAAGTGACTCTGGAAGGTGGTGAGTGACTCCGCTGTCCTGGCGTCATGAGGGAGCTTGTTCCACCATTGGGGTGCCAGAGCAGCGAACAGTTTTGACTGGGCTGAGTGGGAACTGTGCTTCCGCAGAGGTAGGGGGGCCAGCAGGCCAGAGGTGGATGAACGCAATACCCTCGTTTGGGTGTAGGGACTGATCAGAGCCTGAAGGTACGGAGGTGCCGTTCCCCTCACAGCTCCATAGGCAAGCACCATAGTCTTGTAGCAGATGCAGGCTTCAACTGGAAGCCAGTGGAGTGTGCGGAGGAACGGGGTGACATGAGAGAACTTGGGAAGATTGAACACCAGACAGGCTGCAGTGTTCTGGATGAGTTGTAGGGGTTTACTGGCACAGGCAGGGAGCCCAGCCAACAGCGAGTTGCAGTAATCCAGACGGGAGATGACAAGTGCCTGGATTAGGACCTGTGCCCCTTCCTGTGTAAGGTAGGGTCGTACTCTGCGAATGTTGTAGAGCATGAACCTACAGGATCAGGACAGTGGCCATCGAAGGTGAGCATTTGCCCACTGAAGTCGGTTATAATCCCGAACTGCAGTCAGGTCAACAACCTGATGAGGACCACGAGTAAGCAGATGAGCTTTCCTAAGACGGTTTCTGACAGTTTGTGCAAAAATGATTTGTTTGTGCAAACACAGATTCATCAGCTGTCTGGGTGGCTGGTCTCAGACGATCCCGCAGGTGAAGAAGCCCGATGTGGAGGTCCTGGGCTGACATGCTTATACGTGGTCTGTGGTTGTGAGGCCAGTTGGACGTACTGCCAAATTCTCTAAAACGATGTTGGAGGCTGCTTATGGTAGATAAATTAAAATAGCTCTGGTGGACATTTCTGCAGTCAGCATGCCAATTGCATAATCCCTCAAAACTTGAAACATCTGTGGCATTGTGTTGTGTGACAAAACTGCACATTTTAGAGTGGCCTTTTATTGTCCCCAGCACAAGGTTCACCTGTGTAATTATCATGCTGTTTAATCAGCTTCTTGCTATGCCTCACCTGTCAGTTGGATGGATTATCTTGGCAAATGAGAAATGTTCACTAACAAGGATGTAAACAGATTTGTGCACAAAATTTGAGAGAAATAAGCTTTTTGTGCGTATGGAAAATGTCAGGGATCTTTTATTTCAGCTCATGAAACATGGGATCAACACTTTACATGTTGCATTTATATTTGTGTTCAGTGATAATTTTGAAGAAGGCAGGGCTCAAGCTGCATCCAAGTCTCACCCCACGGCCCTGAGGAAAGAAATATCTGTGTTTATTGCCAATTTTAATTGCACACTTGTTGTTTGTGTACACTGATTTTATAATGTCGTATGTTTTTCCCCCAACACGGCATTCCATCCATTTGTATAGCAGACCCTCATGCCAAATTCAGTCAAAAGCATTTTTTAAATAAAAAAAGAATGAGAAGTCTTTGCTTTGTTTGTCAATAAGGGTGGGTAGGCTGTATACGTTGCCTGTCGTACGGTATTTTGGTAAGAAGTCTATTTGACATTTGCTCAGGACATTGTTTTCACTGAGGAAATGTTGGGGTCTGCTGTTGATAATAATGCAGTGGATTTGTTTTAAAAAGGACATTCAAAGGATTATATTGCTATTTGATTTAGAATTATAAGACCCTTGAAGATGCAAAAATGTTTTGGGCCTTACTGCTATTAGCCCATACAAACGCATTGAATAACAGATTCACTACATGGAACAACAGATATTCCCCCCAAGAAATGTTAATGAAGTTTGTTCTGAAGTGTCAGTTCTATATCTGAGAGGTATAAGATCAGGAAACATTTATGACATATTTTTTTACAGGTATTTAACCCCTTATTTTAGTCAGAAAACACTCTCCGTATGAAAATTTTTGACTGGTACCGGGGGACCTTCAGACGAGTCTTGTGAGGACTGGAGCAAAACATCCAACGTACGTGTTCGTGAGAGTCTCATCTTTCCATAGAGGCATCATAATAGTTTATAGGCCAAACCGTTCGGACGCTGCAGACAATTTTATGAGAAGACCGATTTTCGGGACATCTCATGGTCTGACAAACACCATTCACCGCATATGCAGAAGTTTTACATAGGCGGTGGATTGCATCCAATGCAAAAAAACAGATATCTCTATCTTAAACTGACAGATTTTTATGGGGATCTTTAAATTATGCTAATTAGATATCTGTGGGGGGCAGAAAGAGTTTAAATATACACTACCGGTGCCAAAATAGAAATGGGGTTGTTGCCATAACGCCAGGGGAAAGTTAGCAAGTTTCACTCGCCGGAAGTTAAGCAGGCTAGCCGACATTAGCTTTTAGCATCAGGTAGGCTAGCTAGCCTCTTTGACCGCAGCTGTTTAGAGTAACCAAGCGACTTAACGCTACATACTGTAGCCAATTGGAATTTGTGGTCTGTATGTTTTATCATTTCATTAAGGATACCATCAAAACCACAGGCCTTTTTTGAGTTGGAATGTTTGTATTTTGTCCTGTAGTTTCATGTAATTGTAGAATCCAGCGGGTTCTGGTCATCTTTAATAGCTGATTCTATGATTTTGTAGTTGATCATGTATATGTTTTTGCTGCTTTGTTATAGAGCCAAAAAGATTTGAGAAGTGGTTTAACCAAACATCTCCATTTTGGATAGGTAGCTCTTTGTGTTGTTGTTGGTTTAGGGTGGTCTAATTTTCCCAGAAGTGGTTAGATTCTATGGATTCTTCAATTACATTGAGCTGATTTCTGACGTGCAGTTGCTTCTTTTTCCGTAGTGTATTTCTGTATTGATTTAGTGATTCACCATAGTGAAGGAGTAGGCTCAGGTTTTCTGGGTCTCTATGTTTTTGGTTGGATAGGTTTCTCAAATTCTTTCTTAGGTTTTTGCATTCTTCATCAAACCATTCATCACTGTTGTTACTTTTCTTTGGTTTTCTGTTAGAGATTGTTAGATTTAATAGGGAAGCTGAGAGGTCAAATATACTGTTTAGGTTTTCTACTGCCAAGTTTACACCTTCACTATTACAGTGGAACGTTTTGTCCAGGAAGTTGTCTAGAAGAGATTTAATTTTTTTGCTGATTGGTTTTTGGTAGGTTTCTACACTACTTTCCTTCAATCTATAGCATTTCTTAATATTATTCAGTTCCTTTGGCTTTGATGCCTCATGATTGAGTATTGCTCTATGTTCAAGTAGATTGTGATTTTGCTGTGGTCTGGTAGGGGTGCTAGTTTGGCTGACTGTGAACGCTCTGAGATGCTCTGGGTTGAGGTCAGTAATAAAGTAGTCTACAGTACTACTGCCAAGGGATGAGCTGTAGGTGTACCTACCATAGGAGTCCCCTCGAAGCCTACCATTGACTATGTACAGACCCAGCGTGCGACAGAGCTGCAGGAATTGTGACCCGTCTTTGTTGGTTATGTTGTCGTAGTTGTGTCTAGGGGGTATTTGGTCACGACAGATTAGTTAGTACATGTCTCTGGGCCTGGAAATTGATTTCCCCCTCCAGGATGGAGAAGCTGTCTTCATTAAATGATTCTAGTGGGGGGATATAGGTAGCATACAGGAGGACATTTTTCTCTGTTAAGATAATTTCCTTATTTATTTCTAGCCAGATGTAAAATGTTCCTGTTTTGATTAATTTAATAGTGGGTTATGTCTGATTGGTGGTGGGGCAGGTAGACGTTAGGTTTTGAGGCACAGTCACGGGAAATGCTTGTGTAAACCCACTGTATGGTAGCAGGGTGGAATTATTTTCGTGGGTAGCAGGGTGGAGATAACCACTTGTGTGTTAGGGAAAGTGGAAGAAGCTTTTTCAATCACTACCTTGAGTGCTGTTGCCACCCTTTCCTGCTGGGCTCTAAGGTAGTTTGTGACTGTGTGAATTATTATGTGGCTGGTGGACCCTAGTCTAGGGCGCACTGGACACCAGAGTTTAGCCACTGTGTGTTTGGGGAAAAGTTGATTTTCTTATATGTATTACCCATTCGAGTCCATAAGGAGTACAATCTGTGGCTTTTGTGTGTACTCAGTGGGTGTCGAGGGGTTTTCATGGGGGCTGCTAGGAGGGGGTGGGGTCTGCTGGGTTGGTGGTTCTTAATTTGTCTGTTCTGCTGTGGTGTCGAGGCTGTGGTCAGGATCTGAGGTGGACTGTTCTGCTGGCTTCTCTGCTATAAATGGACAGTACCAAAACAAATGATCTAATGATTCTGTCTCTTCGCAGCAAAATCTGCAGAGCTGGGAAGATTGTATCCCCCATATAAATAACATTATATTGGTAGCAAGAATTTTATATAATAATCTAAATTGAAAAATCTGAAGTTTTGAATCTGGCATCATTTTGCGTATCAGTTCATAAACACTATGCCATGGAATCGGTTCGTCAAAAATCTCTTCCCAACTATTTTGCTATCTATATGGGACGGCTGTCAATCCTTTGGTCCTTAAATTAAACTGGTATACCTTTTTTATTTATCACCATTTTCTTTAACCAATTATGTTCTTTAATGCAAGGCCGACACACAAGTTCCTTACTTTTTCTCCCTTCCACTTTCCTCTTCCATTTTTGCGGAAATGCTGCAATTATTTGGTTGTAATTTTGGGTAGAGCAGACATTTCCATATGTTTTTGTTAGCTGCATAACTCCACCAGTCCTACCTATGATATCATTTACGAAGATTATATCTTTTTAAAACATTTTTTTTTAAATAACATGTTATTATCAAGTAGTACATTTGAGTTTAACCACAATATTTGTTGCATTATTTGTTCTGTCATTTCTGGAGGATTAAATTGAAATTGCAACCAACTTTCTATGGCTTATTTTAGAAATAGTGATATTTGGGAGATTTTTTCCTTTTCAAATAACTGAAAGTGAGAGGTTGTAATCTGAATAAAGGGAAAAAGGCCATTCTTGAACATTGGGTGAGACAATCTTACTAATTTGCTAGAGAACCAGTTCGGATTTAAGTATAACTTTTGTATGACTGAAGCTTTTAGTGATAGGTCTAATGCTTTAATATTTAATAATTTCTCTCCTCCGAATTCATATTCATTATATAAATATGCCCATTTAATTTTGTCTGGCTTGCCATTCCAAATGAAATTGAAAATATTTTCTCATATAATTTTAAAAACTGTTCGCTCGGTGTAGGCAAGACCATAAGCAAATAGGTAAACTGGGATAATGCTAAAGACTTAATCAGGGTGATTTTTCCACAAATTGACAGGTATTTACCTTTCCATGGTAGCAAGATCTTATATATTTTTGCTAACTTTCTATTAAAATTTAGTGGAGTGAGATCATTTATTTCATTTGGGATATGTATTCCGAGTATATCCACATCACCATCAGACTATTTTATTGGTAAACTACATGGTAATGTAAATTTTTTATTTTTCAGTGATCCAATAAGTAGTATAGTACATTTATCATAATTTGGTTGTAATCCAGAGAGGTAAAAAAAATGTATCTAGATCCTCTGAGGCTGTGGAGGCATTCAAGTTTTGGATTGAAAAGAAAACATGAATCATCAGCGTACAATGACACCTTTGTTTTTAAGCTCTGGATTTCTAATCCCTTGATATTATTGTTGGATCTGATTTTAATAGCTAACATTTCAATGGCCATAATTACATTTTAGTCATTTAGCAGACGCTCTTATCCAGAGCGACTTACAGTTAGTGAATACATATGTTTTTATACTGGCCCCCCGTGGGAATCGAACCGACAACCCTGGCGTTGCAAACGCCATGCTCTATCAACTGAGCTACATCCCTGCCGGCCATTCCCTCCCCTACCCTGGACAACGCTGGGCCAATTGTGCGCCGCCCATGAGTCTCCCGGTCGCGGCCAGCTGCGACAGAGCCTGGATTCAAACCAGGATCTCTAGTGGCACAGTTAGCACTGTGATGCGGCGCCTTAGACCACTGCGCCACTCAGATATGCCGAGAGTGGACGACCTTGTTTCACTCCTCTTGACAGTTTAAAACTTTCGGGGAAATAGCCATTATTTACTATTTTGCTCCTAGGTTACTATACATGATTTTAACCCATATTATAAGAGATTCTCCAAAATTGAAATGCTCCAAGCATTTATATATAAACCCCAGTCGTACTTTATTAAATGCCTTTTCAAAGTCTGCTGTGAATAGCAGGCCTGGTTTCCCAGATTTTTCATAGTGTTCTATTGTTTCCAGTACTTGCCTTATATTATCTCCAATGTATCGTCCATGTAAAAAACCTGTCTGATTAGAATTAATAATATCCGACAATACCTTTTTAATTCTATGCACTGTACATTTTGCTAGAGTTTTTGCATCACAACACTGAAGTGTAAGGGGCCTCCAATTTTTTTAAATGGACAGTATCTTTACATTTTCCACTTGTATCCTGTTTCAGTATTAATGAGATCAGACCTTCTTCTTGAGTGTCTGATAATCTACCACTTACATAGGAGTGGTTAAAACATGCTAATAACGGTCCTCTGAGTATATCAAAAAAGGTTTGGTATACCTCGACTGGTATGCCATCCAACCCTGGAGTTTTCCGGGACTTAAAGTCTTTAATTGCATCCAGAAGTTCCTCCTCTGTAATTTCACCTTCACATGAGTCTTTCTGTATGGCTGTTAATTTTACATTACCAATAGAAAAAAACTCATCTTTCCCTCAGACATCTCTGCTCCTCCTCTAGTGCTTCTCCTGCCTCTGGGCCTCCTCCTTCCGCTTGTCCGCTTTCTCCTGTTGAAGTTGTTCAGAGTGCAGACACATCTCTCTCCCCCTCCAGCTCTCCGGGTCTCTCTCTCTCTCTCTCTCTCTCTCTCTCTCTCTCTCTCCCCCTCCAGGTCTCTCTCTCTCTCTCTCTCTCTCTCTCTCTCTCTCTCTCTCTCTCTCTCTCTCTCTCTCTCTCTCTCTCTCTCTCTCTCTGTCTCTGTCTCTGTCTCTGTCTCGCTCTCTCTCTCTCTCTCTCAATAAAAATACTTGAATCAGTTATAGAACCCATTGCCCTTTATGGTTCTGAGGTCTGGGGTCCGCTCACCAACCAAGAATTCACAAAATGGGCCAAACACCAAATTGAGACTGCATGTAGAATTCTGCAAAAACATCCTCCCTGTACAACGTATAACACCAAATAATGCATGCAGAGCAGAATTAGGCCAATACCCGCTAATTATCAAAATCCAGAAAAGAGCCGTTAAATTCTTTAACCATTTAAAAGGAAGCGATTCCCAAACCTTCCATAACAAAGCCATCACCTACAGAGAGATGAACTTGGAGAAGAGTCCCCTAAGTAAGCTTGTCCTGGGGCTCTGTTCACAAACACAAACAGACCCCACACAGCCCCAGGACAACAACAACAACAACAACAACACAACTAGACCCAACCAAATCATGAGAAAACAAAAAGAGAATTACTTGACACATTGGAAAGAACAAACAAAAAAAATAGAATGCTATTTGGCCCTAAACAGAGAGTACACAGTGGCAGAATACCTGACCACTGTGACTGACCCAAACTTAAGGAAAGCTTTGACTATGTACAGACTCAGTGAGCATAGCCTTGCTATTGAGAAAGGCCGCTGTAGGCAGACCTGGCTCTCAAGAGAAGACAGGCTATGTGTCTCTCTCTCTCTCTCTCGCTCTCTCTCTCTCTGTCTATCTCTCTCTCTCTCTCCATGTCTCTCTCTCTCTGTCACTCTCTCTGTCTCTCTTTCTCTCTCTCTCCCTCTCTCTCCCCCTTTCTCTCTCTCTCGCTTCCTTTCTCTCTCTCTCTCCCTCTCTCTCCCCCTTTCTCTCTCTCTCTCTGTCTCTCTCTCTCTCTCTCTCTCTCTCAATTCAATTCAATTTAAGGGCTTTATTGGCATGGGAAACATATGTTAACATTGCCAAAGCAAGTGAAGTACATAATAAACAAAAGTGAAATAAACAATAAATATTAACAGTAAACATTACACTCAGAAGTTCCAAAAGAAATTAGAAATGTCAAATGTCATATTATGTCTATATACAGTGTTGTAACAATGTTCAAATAGTTAAAGTACAAATGGGAAAATAAATAAACATAAATATGGGTTGTATTTACACTGGTGTTTGTTCTTCACTGGTTGCCCTTTTCTTGTGGCAACAGGTCACATATATTGCAGCTGTGATGGCACACTGTGGTATTTCACCCAGTAGATAAGGGAGTTTATCAAAATTGGGTTTGTTTTTGAAATCTTTGTGGATCTCTGTAATCTGAGGGAAATATGTGTCTCTAATATGGTCATACATTTGGCAGGAAGTTAGGAAGTGCAGCTCAGTTTCCACCTCATTTTGTGGGCCGTGTGCACATAGCCTGTCTTCACTTGAGAGCCAGGCTATGCTCACTGAGTCTGTACATAGTCAAAGCTTTCCTTAAATTTGGGTCAGTCACAGTGGTCAGGTATTCTGCCAGTGTGTACTCTCTGTTTAGTGCCAAATAGCATTCTAGTTTGCTCTGTTTTTTTGTTAATTCTTTTCAATGTGTCAAGTAATTCTCTTTTAAATTTTCTCATGAATTTGTTGGGTCTAAATGTGTTGTTGTCCTGGGGCTCTGTGGGGTCTGTTTGTGTTTGTGAACAGAGCCCCCGGACCAGCTTGCTTAGGGGACTCTTCTCCAGGTTCATCTCTCTGTAGGTGATGACTTTGTTATGGAAGGTTTGGGTATCAGCCTAATTCTGCTATGCATGCATTATTTAAGGTTTTTCGATGTACACTGAGGATATTTTTCTCAATTTGGTGTTTGTCCCATTTTGTGAATTCTTGGTTGGTGAGCGGACCCCAGACCTCCCAACCAGTAAGGGCAATGGGTTCTATAACTTATTCAAGTATTTTTAGCCAGATCATAATTGGTAGGTCAAATTCTATGTTCCTTTTGATGGCATAGAAGGCCCTTCTTGCCTTGTCTCTCAGATCGTTCACAGCTTTGTGGAAGTTACCTGTGGCGCTGATGTTTAGGCCGAGGTATGTATCGTTTTTTGTGTGCTCTAGGGCAACAGTGTCTAGATGGAATTCGTATTTGTGGTCCTGGCAACTGGACCTTTTTTGGAACACCATTATTTTTGTCTTACTGAGATTTACTGTCAGGGCCCATGTCTGACAGAATCTGTGCAGAAGATCTAGGTGCTGCTGTAGGCCCTCCTTGGTTGGGGACAGAAGCATCAGATCATCAGAAAACAGTAGACATTTGACTTCAGATTCTATTAGGGTGAGGCCGGGGGCTGCAGACTGTTCTATTGCCCATGCCAATTTGTTGATATACATGTTGAAGAGGGTGGGGCTTAAACTGCATCCTTGTCTCACCCCATGGCCCAATTTGTATAGCAGACCCTCATGCCAAATTGAGTCTCTCTCTCTCTCTCTCTCTCTCTCTCTCTCTCTCTCTCTCTCTCTCTCTCTCTCTCTCTCTCTCTCTCTCTCTCTCTCTCTCTCTCTCTCTCTCTCTCTCTCTCTCTCTCTCTCTCTCTCTCTCTCTCTCTCTCTCTCTCTCTATATCCCTCTTTATCTCTGTTTCAGTATCTCTCTCTCTCTCTCTCTCTCTCTCTCTCTCTCTCTTTCTCTATCCCTCTTTATCTCTGTTTCTGTTTCTCTCTCTCTCTCTCTATCCCGCTTTAACTCTCTCTCTCGCTCCCTCTCTCTCTCTCTCTCTCTCTCCATCCCCTTTCTTTCTTTCTCTCCCTCTCTCAATTCAATTCAAAGGGACTTTGTTGTCATGTAAAACACTGCCAAAGTGGGTGAAATAAACAATCACAAATTAACAATTAATGTTAAACGGAAAGTCGTTTGAAATGTTAAATTATTAACTAAGTACAAAAACACACAGCAGCTGGCTCCACTAGGGCCATCTAATCTCACTGGCTCCACTAGGGCCCTCTCATCTAGCTGGCTCCACTAGGGCCCTCTCATCTAGCTGGCTCCACTAGGGCCCTCTCAACTAGCTGGCTCCACTAGGGCCCTCTCAGCAGCTGGCTCCACTAGGGCCCTCTCAGCAGCTGGCTCCACTAGGGCCCTCTCAACTAGCTGGCTCCACTAGGGCCCTCTCATCTAGCTGGCTCCATTAGGGCCCTCTCAGCAAGATGGATCCACTAGGACCCTCTCAGCAAGATGGTGTGTCTGTGAGAGTGTGTTTCAGTTAATCAGTTGTGTTGTGACAAGGTAGAGGGGGTATACAGAAGATTGCCCTATTTGGTAAAAGACCAAGTCCATATTATGGCAAGAACAGCTCACGTAAGCAAAGAGTAACGACAGTCCATCATTACTTTCTGACATGAAGGTCAGTCAATAATTCATGTCTTAAAGCAATGATGGACTGTCGTTTCTATTTGCTTATTTGAGCTGTTCTTGCCATAATATGGACTTGGTATTTTACCAAATAGGGCTATCTTCTGTATACGACTGACTACAGGAAACGGAGGGCCGAGCACGCCCCCATCCACATCGATTTGGCGGTAGTGGAGCCGGTCAAGAACTTCAGGTTTCTCTGTATCCACATCATTAACATGGTCCACACACACCAATACAGCCATGAAGAATCAATCAATCAATCAGATGTATTTATAAAGCCCTTTTTACATCAGCAGATGTCACAAAGTGTTATACAGAAACCCAGCCTAAAACCCCAAACAGCAAGCAATGCAGATGTAGAGGCACGGTGGCTAGGAAAAACTCCCTAGAAAGGCTGGAACTTAGAACGAAACCTAGAGAGGAACCAGGCACTGAGGGGTGGCCAGTCCTCTTCTGGCTGAGCCTGATGGAGATTAGAAGAGCACATGGCCATTAAGACAAGATTGTTCTTCATAGATGACCAGCAGGGTCAAAAAATACATTTGATCACAGTGGTTGTAGACGGTACAAAAGGTCAGTACCTCAGAAGTAAATGTCACTTGGCTTTTCATAGCCGAGCATTCAGAGATCGAGACAGCAGGTGCGGTGGAGATAGAGGTAGAGAGTCAAAAACAGCAGGTCCGGGACAAGGTAGCACGACCGGTGAATAGGTCAGGGTTCCATAGCCATAGGCAGAACAGTTAAAACTGCAGCAGCACGACCAGGTGGACTGGGGACAGCCAGGAGTCATCAGGCCAGGTAGTCCTGAGGCATTCAGCATGGGTCCTCAGATTATCAGAAAGTCCTACAGCTGCACCATTTAGAGCATCTTGACTGGCTGCATCACCGCTTGGTATGGCAACTGCTCGGCATCCGACCGCAAAGCGCTACAGAGGGTAGTGTGTACGGCCCAGTACATCACTGGGGCCAAGCTCCCTGCTATCCAGGACCTCTATATCAGGCGGTGTCAGAGGAATGCTAATTATTTGGACATTTTTAGAGTCAAAAGAGTTTGCTTGTTGAGTGAGTTCCAATGATCCCAGAAATAATTTGACTGACTGTGTTCCTGTTTCTTCAGAATTTTGCATTCTTTGTCAAACCAATCCTTTAAAATATCCCTAAGTATTTTGTTGACTTCAATTGGGATTTTGTTTCTGTTCTTTGAAGTACATATTTAATGTTTTCAATTACACAATATACTCCTTCATTACCGTGAGGGTACGATTTTTCCCAAAAAGTGTCCAATAGTGTTTGAATTTATTGAATTTTGGAATTAATCTGTGCTGTTTTGGTTCTGTATGATTTAAGGATACTTTACAGCTTACTGGGCTTGTATATTTTTAAATGTAAGTCTCTTTTCTTTTGAGGAACACAGTGATTTGGCAAGTTTTAATGTCATGTGCACAAGTACAGTATAAATGCCTTTCAGTGGTCAGACAGAGGGGTCAGGGATTTGACTGTGAATGCACTGAAAGAGAAAGGGTCCATGTCTGTGACCATATAATCAACTGTGCTACTGCCAAGAGATGAGCAACATCTATGTCTTCCAAAAGAGCCCCATTGAAAATGTACAGACCCAGGGTTCGGCATAGCTGCAGCAGATCCTTCCCATTTTTGATGATGGTGGTACTTCTACATTTGCAATGCTTGCTGTTTGGGGTTTTAGGCTGGGTTTCTGTATATATCTTTGTGACATCTGCTGATGTAAAAAGGGCTTTATAAATACATTTGATTGATTTATTAATTGATTGATTGGTGTCTTAATTATTTCTGGGGGGCATATTCAAATGATTCAATCAACTGGACTGCTTTATATCAGGAACAGTTCCTGTTCTGCCATGAAGTTCACCACATACCAGCACATTACCTTGGGCTTGAACATTGCAGACATCTAACTCGAAGTTAGAGAATGTGTCATCTGAATAGTCAGGAGAATCAGAGTGTAGAATAGATAGGATGGCACAGAGAAATACTGTGAGGGAATTCTTAACAAAAAAATGTTTTATAACAAATGTGATTGTTTCCCATTTTTAGGATGTGTATTGAATCATTAATTTGTGATTTGTACCAAATTATTAACCTCCCCGAGTCTCTTCCCTGTCTGCCCGGTCCAGTTCCAGTTTAGGACCAATTTAACCAGTCAATAGTTTTTTGTCACCCTTGGTGAACATAACTCAGAGAAAATACATATCACGTGGCGTTCCACAAGGTTCGATTTTGGGTCCGGTACTGTTCAGTTTAAATATGCTATCCTTGGCAGCGTTATCAAAAAGCACAACATTGATTTTCACTGCTACGCAGATGATAAACAACTCCACATTTCTGTGACACCAGAGGATTTTAGCTCCACAGATAAATTATTAGACTGTGTTAGTGATTTAAATACTTGAATGGCTCACAACTTCCTCCAGCTAAATCAAAACAAGACAGAGGTACTTATTGTTGGAGCCAAAGCACAGAGAGAGAATCTGGCTGCACATTTTAATTTACTGGCAATATAGATAAAACACCAGCTAAAAAACCTAGTGTATATCACGACTTCCGCCGAAGCTGCCTCCCCTCCTTGTTCAGGCAGGCTTCGGCGTTGGTCGTCACCGGCTTACTAACCACTGCCGCACGTGTCCAGGAGCATTCCACGATACTGGCCAGCTTGGGGGAAGCGATGGATCGGGTTCTTCAGGTCGTCCAACGCCTGGAGAGGACAGGACCCGATCTGTCGAGACCAGCTGGTCAACCGGCATACCACCACCCGGAGGGATCCAGATATCCCGACCACGGGCGTTCGATGGGATGACGGCGTTCTGCCAAGGATTCCTCCTCCAACTAGAGCTTTACTTCTCCAGCATCAGGGCCGGCGCCATCGGAGCGGGAGAAGGTGTCTGTCCTCGTTTCCTGCCTCTGTGGGAAAGCCCTGGAGTGGGCCAACGCGGTGTGGAACGAAGGAGGAGCCGCGTTGGAGGACTACGGGGAGTTCGCTCGCCTCTTCCGGGCAGTCTTCGATCACCTGCCCGAGGGTCGAGAGGCGGGCGAGCAGCTGGTCCACCTGAGGTAGGGGACGAAAACCGCGCAGGACTTCGCGTTGGAGTTTCGGACTCTGGCAGCGGGGTCCGGGTGGAATGAGCGGGCCCTGATTGACCATTTCCGGTGCCATCTGCAGGAGGACGTCCGACGGGAGCTAGCCTGCCGGGACACCATGTTGTCCTTCACGAGACTGGTGGACATGGCCATTCGTTTGGACAACCTGCTGGCAGCCAGAGGACGTCCTGGTAGGGGTCTGCCCATTTCCACCCCGGACGACTCGGATCCCGAGCTGATGGAGCTGGGTGGAGCCGCCGTCCGAGAGAGCGGAGGAAGACAGCGATAGTGCCACTCTGGTGAACCACATGTCATAGTCAACGTTATTTTGGGCCAGGAGGCAGCAGGCAGGGCACTCTCGCATCACCCCAGGTATCAAACACCCACACTCGTTCAGAGCCCTCTGCTGGACACTGTACCCTACCTATCTACTTTCCTGATCACATGGTAGTTCCCCAGTGTAAGGCGCTAGTCGATTCAGGCGCAGCTGGGAACTTTATGGACAGGGCATTCGCACGCTGTCAAGGCATTTCATTGGTTCCCCTATCCATTCCACTCCCCATCAGAGCACTTGATAGTCGACCATTCAGTACCTTCAGTACCTCGTGGAGTGGGAGGGGTACGGTCCGGAGGAACGGTGCTGGGTCCCGGTGACACTTCCGCCGAGGCTGCCTCCCCTCCTTGCTTCGGCGTTCGTCGTCACCGGCTTACTAACCACTGCCGCCCCAATTATCATCATCACATTTCTCTTGTCTTGTCAATCACACACACCTGGTTCTAATCCCCTCATTAGTCCGTGTATAAGTGTTCCCTCTGCCCCCCTTGTCCTTGTGGGTGATTGTTTGTATGTGAGAGTAGTGGAGCTCGTTGGAGCTACTCGTACCATTTTGTTGCCGGGGTAGATAGTTTCCCCTGTGCCTATGTATTGTTTGTCGCTATTCCAGCGTATTTTGTGTAACGAAGGAAATAACTCTGTATTCGGTGATTACCTTCCTTCCATCACACTCATCAGGTGTTATTTTAGATTCTGAATTACCACCTGAGGAACATTGCCAAGGTTCTCTCTCAGGTTGATTCAGAGAGACTCATCCATGCTTTTATTACATACAGGCTTGACTACTGTAATGCTCTCCTGTCTGGTCTACCCAAGAAAGCCATTGGTCAACTGCAAAAAAACATACAGAATGCTGCAGCACGGGTACTGACCAAGACCAGACCGAGAGTTACACCGGTTTTAAGGTCTGTGCACTGGGCTGTCTGTGAGTTTAAGAATTCATTTTAAGATTCTTCTATTGGTTTTTAAATCAATCCACGATTGTGCCACCCCAATACATGCCAGACATGCTTTGAAGTGATGTACCCAGTAGGTCACTCAGGTCCTCTGGCACTGGGCCTTTTAACTATCCCAAAGCCTAGGACCAAGAGGCATGGAGAGGCAGCCTTTAGTTACTATGCCCCCAGCCTTTAGTTACTATGCCCCCAGCCTTTAGTTACTATGCCCCCAGCCTTTAGTTACTATGCCCCCAGCCTTTAGTTACTATGCCCCCAGCCTTTAGTTACTATGCCCCCAGCCTTTAGTTACTATGACCCCAGCCTTTAGTTACTATGCCCCCAGCCTTTAGTTACTATGCCCCCAGCCTTTAGTTACTATGACCCCAGCCTTTAGTTACTATGCCCCCAGCCTTTAGTTACTATGACCCCAGCCTTTAGTTACTATGCCCCCAGCCTTTAGTTACTATGCCCCCAGCCTTTAGTTACTATGACCCCAGCCTTTAGTTACTATGCCCCCAGCCTTTAGTTACTATGACCCCAGCCTCTGGAATAGCCGGCCAGAGGACATGAGACACACACCTTTTTTTTAAAAGCTTTTTAGTTATTCCGTTTTTATTGTTAGTCTTTAGTTGTTTATCCTCTTATGTTTGTTGTTTTAATTTGAATTGTTTTTATATATTTGTTTCCTGTGAAGCACATTGTGTTGCATTCCATGTATGTAATGTACTGTATAAACAAAGATTGATTTTGACTATCAAAGTTTGTTCTTTATAATGTGGAAATAAACATGCCTCCAACCCCCATATCACATACTCACAAACTGAAATCGTAATATAATATTATTTGTACACGTTGTACAATCAATTAGTGAGAGAAAGCCTCAAATATCACATTTATTTGTCTTTGGTCAAGTTCATGTGTGTCTAAGCTAACATAGCGTAAAAGAAACGCCTGAAACTAGATCCCAACTAGATACTGGTCTTGATGAGAAGAAAAAGAAAAAACTGTTGGTTGGGGAGGTTCTCTTCTGCACAGTTCAATGTGGAGGAGGAGTGAAGATGGAGTGTCACCTTGTTAACGACCAAAATGGAAGCGCATCACAGACTCTCTTTCCATTTCCCCTGAAAACCAGAACATCCAGTTGTTGGGGACTAGGCAGAGTCTAGTAAAGAAAAAAAAAACATCCTAATGATTGGTTGACAATAGAGCCTCCCACAATCCAGGTGATGGCTGGAGGAGGAAGTTGGTGAAGAGCAACTGTAGAAACGTTTCAGTCTACTGCAGCCTTTGATCACACAATGTTTGTAAAGTTCATACAATTGACTTGTCTGACATTTAATGTAACACACTTTGAAAGGAGGTCACCGGACTTTACCAAAGTGATCTGCTCAAGCGCTCAAATTCAGAATTAGAAGTTCATCTAGCAGCATGTCAAGTGGTGTGTCTGTGACTAGTAGTTAACTAATAACTTATTAATTTTTGGTGGAGCAAAATCTACATTTTTCATGTTGTGTAGTGCTGTTGTAAAGATCGCAGGTCTCCCTCAACTCGGATACTTTTTTTTTGTATTGCTATTTTGCACTTCCTTACTCAAAGTTGACCCTCACCCCCAATCTACTCACGCGCACATTCACATACATACACATGGTCCCTGTCTCCCGCAGAGATTGTCGAGCATAGGTCTTTTGGAGCATGCGGTTGCGTGGTTTGCCTGATAGAACTCGGTGCACTCAATGTGACTGGCTCATGTCTGTTAAATGGTCTGTCTGTAATGGTGTGCCCCAGGGCTCTGTACTTGGTCCCCTCTTATTCACAATTTATATAAATATTTTAGACAAAAATGTGCAAAATGTGCAAAATGCTCAATTTCACTTCTATGCTGATGATACTGTTATTTATTGCCGTCTCTCACAAAAGCTTTTCCAGAACTTGCAAACTGCTTTTTTTACTGTTCAACATACCTTGTGTCAATTGAAGCTTATCCTCAATGCTGACAAAACTACACTAAAGGTGTTTTCTAAAGCAAGAAATAGAACACTGAACCTTGTACTACCTGTCAGGGCAATGAGATTGAGGTTGTAACCTCATATAAATATCTTGTAACTTTAATTGAAAATATTGAAGCTGAAGTTGGGATTTTATTTTAGTAATAAGACCTATTTTTATTTTGAAGCCAGATGGAGGCTAGTATTGGCTACATTTATGCCTATACTAGACTATGTTTTATATATGAACGCTTTCACTCAGTGTTTAAGATCAATTGACACCCTTTAACATGGAGCATTGATATTTATTTTTAACGGCAAAACCCTTATGCACTGTATATACCAGGGTTGGCTGGCCTTCTCTAGTCACTCGTAGGCTCAGTCACTGGTATACTTTTATCTATAAAGCCATTTTGGGTTTACTACCATTTTAAATGTGGGTATTTTTATTCTTCAGAAATATGGTGGGTACTCCCTTCGTTTGCAGGACTTTATCCAGCTAACTGTTCCAAATGTCCGAACTGAATTTGGTAAAAGGGCTTTTACAGTGGCTTGCTAAAGCACTCACCCCCCACCCTCCTATTGTGTTGCCTTACAACCTGGAATTAAAATGGATTATTTGGGGGTTTGTATCATTTGATTTACTCAACATGCCTACCACTTTGAAGATGCAAAATAATTTTTATTGTGAAACAAACAAGAAATGAGACAAAAAAAACAGAAAACTTGAGCGTGCATAACTATTCACCCCCCCAAAGTCAATACTCTGTAGAGCCACCTTTTGCAGCAATTACAGCTGCAAGTCTCTTGGGGTATATCTCTATAAGCTTGGCACATCTAGCCACTGGGATTTTTGCCCATTCTTCAAGGCAAAACTACTCCAGCTCCTTCAAGTTGGATGGGTTCCGCTGGTGTACAGCAATCTTTAAGTCATACCACAGATTCTCATTTGAATTGAGGTCTGGGCTTTGACTAGGCCATTCCAAGACATTTAAATGTTTCCCCTTAAACCACTTGAGTGTTGCTTTAGCAGTATGCTTAGGGTCATTGTCCTGCAGGAAGGTGAACCTCCGTCCCAGTCTCAAATCTCTGGAAGACTGAAACAGGTTTACCCCAAGAATTTCCCTGTATTTAGCACCATCCATCATTCCTTCAATTCTGACCAATTTCCCAGTCCCTGCCGATGAAAAACATCCCCACAGCATGATGTTGCCACCACCATGCTTCACTGTCGGGATGGTGTTCTCAGGGTGATGAGAGGTGTTGGGTTTGCACCAGACATAGCGTTTTCCTTAATGGCCAAAAAAGCTTAATTTTAGTCTCATCTGACCAGAGTACCTTCTTCCATATTTTTGGGGAGTCTCCCACATGCCTTTTGGCGAACACCAAACGTGTTTGCTTATTTTTATTTTCTTTAAGCAATGGCTTTTTTTCTGGCAACTCTTCCGTAAAGCCCAGCTCTGTGGAGTGTACGGCTTAAAGTGGTCATATGGACAGATACTCCAATCTCCGCTGTGGATCTTTGCAGCTCCTTCAGGGTTATCTTTGGTCTCTGATCTGTACTTCTCCACAACTTTGTCCCTTACCTGTTTGGAGAGCTCCTTGGTCTTCATGGTGCCGCTTGCTTGGTGGTGCCCCTTGTTTAGTGGTGTTGCAGACTCTGGGGCCTTTCAGAACAGGTGTATATATACTGAGATCATGTGACAGATCATGTGACACTTAGATTACACACAGGTGGACTTTATTTAACTAATTATGTGACTTCTGAAGGTAATTGATTGCACCAGATCTTATTTAGGGGCTTCATAGCAAAGGGGCTGAATACATATGCACACACCACTTTTCCGTTATTTATTTTTTAGAATTTCTTTTAACAAGTAATTTTTTTCCATTTCACTTCACCAATTTGGACTATTTTGTGCATGTCCATTGCATGAAATCCACATAAAAATCTATTTAAATTACAGGTTGTAATGCAACAAAATAGGAAAAATGCCAAGGGGGATGAATACAAGTGCAAGGCACTTGGAACTGCTTACAACATACAGTGGGGAAAAAAAGTATTTAGTCAGACACCAATTGTGCAAGCAAGATTTCTGGCTCTCACAGACCTGTAACTTCTTCTTTAAGAGGCTCCTCTGTCCTCCACTCGTTACCTGTATTAATGGCACCTGTTTGAACTTGTTATCAGTATAAAAGACACCTGTCCACAACCTCAAACAGTCACACTCCAAACTCCACTATGGCCAAGACCAAAGAGCTGTCAAAGGACACCAGAAACAAAATTGTAGACCTGCACCGGGCTGGGAAGACTGAATCTGCAATAGGTAAGCAGCTTGGTTTGAAGAAATCAACTGTGGGAGCAAATTTTAGGAAATGGAAGACATACAAGACAACTGATAATCTCCCTCGATCTGGGGCTCCACGCAAGATCTCACCCCGTGGGGTCAAAATGATCACAAGAACGGTGAGCAAAAATCCCAGAACCACACGGGGGGACCTAGTGAATGACCTGCAGAGAGCTGGGACCAAAGTAACAAAGCCTAACATCAGTAACACACTACGCCGCCAGGGACTCAAATCCTGCAGTGCAAGATGTGTCCCCCTGCTTAAGCCAGTACATGTCCAGGCCCGTCTGAAGTTTGCTAGAGTGCATTTGGATGATCCAGAAGAGGATTGGGAGAATGTCATATGGTCAGATGAAACCAAAATAGAATTTTTTGGTAAGAACTCAACTCGTCGTGTTTGGAGGACAAAGAATGCTGAGTTGCATCCAAAGAACACCATACTTACTGTGAAGATTGGGGGTGGAAACATCATGCTTTGGGGCTGTTTTTCTGCAAAGGGACCAGGACGACTGATCCGTGTAAAGGAAAGAATGAATGGGGCCATGTATCGTGAGATTTTGAGTGAAAACCTCCTTCCATCAGCAAGGGCATTGAAGATGAAACGTGGCTGGGTCTTTCAGCATGACAATGATCCCAAACACACCGCCCGGGCAACGAAGGAGTGGCTTCGTAATAAGCATTTCAAGGTCCTGGAGTGGCCTAGCCAGTCTCCAGATCTCAACCCCATAGAAAATCTTTGGAGGGAGTTGAAAGTCCGTGTTGCCCAGCGACAGCCCCAAAACATTACTGCTCTAGAGGAGATCTGCATGGAGGAATGGGCCAAAATACCAGCAACAGTGTGTGAAAACCTTGTGAAGACTTACAGAAAACGTTTGACCTGTGTCATTGCCAACAAAGGGTATATAACAAAGTATTGAGAAACTTTTGTTATTGACCAAATACTTATTTTCCACCATAATTTGCAAATAAATTAATAAAAAATCCTACAATGTGATTTTCTGGAATTTTTTTCCTCATTTTGTCTGTCATAGTTGACGTGTACCAATGATGAAAATTACAGGCCTCTCTCATCTTTTTAAGTGGGAGAACTTGCACAATTGGTGGCTGACTAAATACTTTTTTCCCCCACTGTACATTTAAACTGGAAGAACTTGTTCCCGATTGGTGTTTTTTTCTATCATTGATGAAGGATGTTGAGGCTCATTCCTTGACCTCTCAGTGTTTTAAAATTGCTGTTTTATGATTTTGTTATACTCCTGTGATTTCTATGGATGTTTACTGGAGTTTTTCATGTTGTCTGTCTGTAGTTGTTTGATGACTTGGCGCTGCCTGTCTTGGCCAGGACGCTCTTGAAAATGAGATTTCAATTCTCAATGAGCCCTTCCTGGTTAAATAAAGTTTAAATAAAATAAATAACATTTTCTCAAATGTCAAATTTCGAAGTTGTTGTAAACGTCAAATTTCTAAGTGTTTAAGGTTCACTTTAGGCATTAACTCTGCATTTTTAAGGTTAGGGTTAAGTTTAAGCATTCATTCCGAAATGTTGGCATTAACTCCAAATGCTTAAGGTCAAAAACTACTTTCTATCACTTGATTCGAACTTGCAATCTTTGGAATCAGCATCTGCCTCTGATCCAAAGGTTGCATATATAAAACCAGCAATAAAAATATGTTTTTTTGATTTTTGTTGGCATTAACTCCAAATGCTTAAGGTAAGGGTTAAGGTTTGGAATAGGCTTAAAACAAAAATCTCATAAACAACTTTCTATCGCTGGCATAATGGGAGCGTTAAAATTAAAGAAAATGTTATTATTTTGACTCATCTGTCCATAGAACATTCTTCCAATAATCTTGATGATCATCCAGGTGCTTCCAGGTGCTTTTTGGAAAACTTGAGTCAGCTTTTTGGATGAGATGGGTCCCATTATGTCTGACGAAAACCAAACACTGCATTCCACAGTAAGGACTTTATACCAACAGTCAAGCATGGTGGTGGTGGTGTGATGGTTTGGGGATGCTTTGCTGCCTCAGGACCTGGACGACTTGCCTTAATAGAAGGAACCATGAATTCTGCTCTGTATCAGAGAATTCTACAGGAGAATGTCAGACCATCCGTCTGTGAGCTAAAGCTGAAGCGCAGCTGGGTCATGCAGCAAGACAATGATCCAAAACACACAATCAAGTCTACATGGAAATGGTTAAAAAGCAACACATTTGAAGTTTTGGAATGGCCTAGTCAAAGTCCAGAACTAATCCCAATTGAGATGTTGTGGCAGGACTTGAAACGAGCAGTTCATGCTTGAAAACCCACAAATGTCGCTGAGTTAAAGCAGTTCTGCATGGAGGAGTGGGCCAACATTACTCCACAGCGACGTGAGAGACTGATCAACAACTACAGGAAGCATTTGGTTGCAGTCATTGCAGCTAAAGGTGGCACAACCAGTTATTGACTGTAAAGGGGGCAATTACTTTTTCACACAGAGGAATTGGGTGTTGCAAAAGTATATATTATTTTTTGTTATTTGTAAACTCAGGTTCCTTTTATATAATATTTGGTTTTGGTTGAAGATCTGATAACATTCAACATACATTTTTTTTTTAAAAGTTGAGTAATTTAAAAAATACTTTTTCACGGCACTGTATATATTATACCCCAGGCCCAGTTCTAACCATAACTTCAGATCAGAATTAGTTCTAACCCCAGGCCCAGTTCTAACCATCACTTCAGATCAGAATTAGTTCTAACCCCCAGGCCCAGTTCTAACCATCACTTCAGATCAGAATTAGTTCTAACCCCCAGGCCCAGTTCTAACCATCACTTCAGATCAGAATTAGTTCTAACCCCAGGCCCAGTTCTAACCATCACTTCAGATCAGATTTAGTTCTAACCCCAGGCCCAGTTCTAACCATCACTTCAGATCAGATTTAGTTCTAACCCCAGGCCCAATTCTAACCATCACTTCAGATCAGAATTAGTTCTAACCCCAGGCCCAGTTCTAACCATCACTTCAGATCAGAATTAGTTCTAACCCCAGGCCCAGTTCTAACCATCACTTCAGATCAGAATTAGTTCTAACCCCAGGCCCAGTTCTAACCATCACTTCAGATCAGAATTAGTTCTAACCCCAGGCCCAGTTCTAACCATCACTTCAGATCAGAATTAGTTCTAACCCCAGGCCCAGTTCTAACCATCACTTCAGATCAGATTTAGTTCTAACCCCAGGCCCAGTTCTAACCATCACTTCAGATCAGAATTAGTTCTAACCCCAGGCCCAGTTCTAACCATCACTTCAGATCAGAATTAGTTCTAACCCCAGGCCCAGTTCTAACCATCACTTCAGATCAGAATTAGTTCCAACCCCAAACCACTATGTGACTGGTAGCTGATGTGTTATTGTTGCACCATTATGGAGTCCTGTGGTTCTTTGTTAGCAAACTGATGCTAGTCACTTCTGGCACTTGTCTCCTCGCATTAAGACCCTTTGTGAGAGAGCTGCGTGATTGTCAAATCAAATCATATTTTATTTGTCCCATGCGCCGAATACAAAAGTTGTAGACTGTACCGTGAAATACTTAGTTACGAGCCCTCCCCAACGATGCATATTTTAATAAATAAACCAATAATTCAGCTATATATACTACCAGATCACTGTGCGAGGTACTTGAGGTACTGTTTATACATATGAGCCGAGGTAAAGTGACTAGGCATTAGGATGGGTATTGTGTGTGTGTGTGTACGCGTGTGCGTGTGTGTGTGCGCGTGTGTATGTGTGTGAGCCTCTGTGTGTGTGTGTGTGTGTGTGTGTGTGTGTGTGTGTGAGCCTCTGTGTGTGTGTGTGTGTGTATGAGTGTTGTGCTGCAGGGTATGGTATTCGATTGCCTCTCCCTCTCAACATCACATCCCTCTGTTTCTCTCTCCCCCTCTCTCCCCCTCTCTCCCCCTCTCTCCCTCTCTCTCCACCTCTCTTCCCCTCTCTCCATCTCTCTCCCCCTCTCTCCCCCTCTCTCCCTCTCTCCATCTCTCTCCCCCTCTCTCCCCCGTCTCCCTTTCTCTCCATCTCTCTCCCTCTCTCTCCCCCTCTCTCCCTCTCTCCCCCTCTCTCCCTCTCTCTTCACCTCTCTCTCCCCCTCTCTCCTCCTCGTCTCCTCAGACTCTCACCTCCCTCTGTTCCTCTTTTACTTTAATTCTGGTGCTAATTGAAATTTCTCTTTGTAGCAAGCTTAAGCTTGGTATCGCTCTCTCTCTCTCTCTCTCTCTCTCTCTCTCTCTCTCTCTCTCTCTCTCTCTCTCTCTCTCTCTCTCTCTCTCTCTCTCTCTCTCTCTCTCTCTCTCTCTCTCTCTCTCTCTCTCTCTCTCTCTCTCTCTCTCTCTATCCCTCTTGCTTTCACTCACTCCCTCTCTCTCTTTCACTCTCTTTCTCGTTCTCTCTCTCTCTCTCTCTGTCACTCTGTCTCTGTCTCTGTCACCCTCTCTCTATCGCTATCTCTCTCTCTCTCAATTAAATAAATTCAATTCAATAGACTTTATTGACATGGCAAGTTAAATTACTTACATTGTCAAAGTAAACATATAACAAAAATGGTGGGACCAACAGCAATAATAATGTTAGTAGTGGAAATGGGATTAACATTAACAGCAACTACAACAACAATATTACAGTTTTTCTCGATTGCTAAGACACATTTCTAGAAAGCTGCTCTCCTTTTCTCTTAACTGTGAACACAAAACCCAATTTTCAAGCTACATTCACAAAACCTCAGACTCTTCTTGCAAAACCAAACTTTCACCTCAAAACAGTTCAATCTGTGCTCAAAACTGAACTATGTTGTCAAATCGTGCCCAGAGTCAATCAAAATAAAAAACACTACTGAACAGTCACTAAACACTACGTAGAAAAATAGAAAACACAATGCTCAGGACATGAAGCTGGATAAATAAATGTTTATTGTTCACTGTAGGCTAAATGCATGTTGCAAAACAAAAAAAAACTGTGCATTTAGCACTTGTACAAAAAGACTAAACAGAAATCTTGTGCATTTACATGTAGCACTTGTAAAAACAAACAGAAATCTTATGCGTTTGCCACTTGTGTACAGTAAGCCCATGTAAAAATAAAGTACAAAAATATACAAATAAGTGCATTACTCAGCCACAGCATCATGTCTCCGTACTGGGTCAGGCCACAGGACTTCATCCACATCACAGGCCACATTTTGTCTGGCCAGGCAACGGGGAAAAAACCCTGGCATGCCGTATCCAGGCTTGGCATGCCTCCACACCTATGTCACCACAGGCAAGTCCCATGGCTTGCAGGAGATTTACCCTGGTGTAAGGTTGGCGTTCATATACCTTCCACCGCCATGAGGAGAAGAATTCCTCAATGGGGTTTAGGAAAGGGGAGTATGGTGGAAGGCAAAGATTGATAAAACCTTGGTTCATATTGTACCACTCTCTAACCTGGAGGGCTCTGTGAAAACTCACATTGTCCCAAACAACAACATAGATGGGATGCTCATCCTGCTGCCCTAACAAAGCATCTCGCATGTGATTGAGGAAAATGAGGAGCTGGTGAGTGTTGTAGGGCCCCAGGTTGGCATGATGGTGGACAACCCCATGATTGCTGATGGCAGCACATAATGTGATATTGCCACCACGCTGCCCAGGAACACCAACAATGGCCCGATGGCCAATCACATTACGGCCTCTCCTTCTCCTTTTGGTGAGATTAAACCCAGCTTCATCCATGTAGATGTATTGATGGGGTCTTTCCATTGCATCCAGTTGAAAAACCCTCTGTAGAAATAGATATAGTTTTGTAAGTGATACGGAAAAAGTGATTTAGGCCACTACAGTAAATCACTATTTAGAGTAATCAACATTGAATGTGTCTGGATATATGCCAACCTGTACATACTGGAATCTTTGCTCTTTGACTCTGTCTGAGTTGCGATCAAAGGGCACTCTGTATAGCTGTTTCATGCGCAGTCTGTTGCGCTTGAGGACACGATCAACAGTAGAGAGGCTGACACTGTTGATACCCTAAAAATTTAAATGGTCCTCAATGATCTTCTTCTGAATTTCGCTCAGTTTAATGGCATTGTTCTCACGGACCATATCAACAATTAGGGTCTCTTGATGTGGGGAGAACATACCTGTCCTCCCACCCCCCATGTGGCAGTCTTTCAATTCTACAAAAAGAGAACATGGAGTTACAAAAATATACATGGACTACTAGGCCTACAAACAGTTAGACCAACCCTCCATTACAATACTACAGTACATTGGTACAGTGATGTACTGAAACATATATTTACTTACAGTATACTGTGGTACAGTATATAGTATGTCATACAGTAATTGCTGTCAACATTTACATACTGTACTATAATGTCAAAAAAAGGTAATGACCTGTTCTCTTCTCTAAATCTTCGGATTATGGTGGACACCGTGAATCTACTGATGTTTGGTTGTACCCTTTGTCCAGCCTCCCTCATGCTCATACCATGGACAAGAACATGGTCAATCACAGTAGCTCTGATTTCATCAGATATTACTGTTCTTTGTCTTCGCTGACCACCTCGACCACCTCGACTTCCTCTCACACAAACTCTTCCTCTCAGATTTCCTATCCATTGTAGGGCCTCACAAACCAGTGCTCTCTGAACTGGCTTACTGTATATGTTCCCTCACATCATTAGCCACAAGTGTGATCAATTTTGAGTTGTTGTGTTCAAGTGGTGACACCTGTGCTCTAATTGTATTTGACTTTTGTCACCTGTGCTCACCATTATGCAGCACGGGTGCATCACAATGAAAATGTGTTGGCAAGTTATGTCTAAACAGGTGAAAAGTGCTTATGGTTTTGCCAAAAGAGTGATTGATTCAATCAGTGGGTTCAGGCAACTGAGCATTTGGTTCAGACAATAGGGTTTAGTGTTTTAGCAATTGAGAAAAACTGTAATGAGAATAACAATACATTAAAGCAATAGTAGTCAACCAATCTCAACATGACTGAGAAGACACATTACATGCTATGAAAGCCAAAACAAAACAGGAAATATTATTGACATTACATTACACTTTTCACTGGCTGTCCCTCAGGTTGTGGCAGGAGGACACATATTTGGCTGCCAAAATTGCACTTTTTTGCTTTTCACCCAATAAATATTTGATTTTTTCCTCCTCTTTTATAGTTTCAAATTCTTTGTACTGAATGATAATTCTGGGAAAGAAAGATTCTCTTAAGTCTGAGTATTTGTCAGTGTTATAGGAAATGCAACTCTCTCTCTATCTCTCCTCTGTCTCTCTCTCGCTCTCCATCTCTCTCTCTCTCCCTCTTGCTTCCACTCTCTCTTTCTTGCTCTCCCTCTAGCTTCCACTCTCTCTCTCTCTCTCTCTCTCTCTCTCTCTCTCTCTCTCTCTCTCTCTTGCTTTCTCTCTCTCTCTCTCTCTCTCACTCTCTCTCTCTCTCTGTCTCTCTGTCTGTCCCTCTTGCTTTCTCTCTCTCTCTCTCTCTCTCTCCCTCTTGCTTTCACTCTCTCTCTCTCTCTCTCTCTCTCTCTCTCTCTCTCTCTCTCTCTCTCTCTCTCTCTCTCTCTCTCTCTCTCTCTCTCTCCCTCTCACTCTTTCTCTCTCTCTCTCTCTCTCCCTCTTGCTTTCACTCTCTCTCTCTCCCTCTTGCTTTCACTCTCTCTATGTCTCTGTGTCTGTCTCTCTGTCTCTGTCTCTCTGTCTCTCCCTCTTGCTTTCACTCTCTCTCCCTCTTGCTCTCTCTCTCTCTCCCTCTTGCTCTCCCTCGTGCTCTCTCCCTCTTGTGCTCTCTCTCTTTCTATCTTGCTCTTTCTCACTCAATTTAATTTAAAATCAAAGGGCAAAATAACATTCCAGTTAGCTCTGTATATTTGTTACACTGCTAGACTGTTAGACTGTTAGACTGTTACACTGTTACACTGTTACACTGTTACACTGTTACACTGTTACACTGTTACAGTGGTTAGACTGCATAGACTGTTAGACTGTTACACTGTTACACTGTTACACTGTTACAGTGGTTAGACTGCATAGACTGTTAGACTGATATAATGCTTAGTGTTATTGGACTGGTAGAATGCTTAGTGTTATTGGACTGGTAGAATGCTTAGTGTTATTGGACTGGTAGAATGCTTAGTGTTATTGGACTGGTAGAATGCTTAGTGTTACTGGACTGGTAGAATGCTTAGTGTTATTGGACTGGTAGAATGCTTAGTGTTATTGGACTGGTAGAATGCTTAGTGTTATTGGACTGGTAGAATGCTTAGTGTTATTGGACTGGTAGAATGCTTAGTGTTATTGGACTGGTAGAATTGTCACGAGTTACAAAGCCAGAACCCAGAAGCAGACCAGGACAAGGTAAGTTGAAACGAAGGTGAGTGTTTATTTACAAATTCAAGAGTGATGCTGAATAATCCAGGGAACAGAGCGGGCGGCGTTGAGTAGTTGTTGGGGGTGCAGTGGTTGATCCAATCATGGCTCGGCAGCCGACCACCAGGCAGAGGTTGGATGAAGGTTCCGGACGAGTGATGTTCATGGCTAACGATCCGGCAGGGGAATGGATGTTAGGCCAGAGCCTAAGAAGGCTGATGATCAGGACCAGGTGTGCAGATTGCTGATGGGATGCAGGTGCGGAAATCAAGAGAGCTCCCCGGAGCGTTCCAGAACCCTCGGGAAACTGGAGATCACGAGCAGAAAAACTAGTCCACAGACAGGACCCGACTCAGACTGCCGGGATCGTTACAGTACCCCCCTCCGACGAACGCCACCGGGCGGACTCCCGGAGCGCCAGGATGGAGGCGGTAGAAGTCACGGATGAGGTCAGCATCTAGGATCTGTCGCCGCGGAATCCAACTCCTCTCTTCAGGACCATACCCCTCCCAGTCCACGAGATACTGGAAACCCCGGCCCCGCCGTCTGGAATCCATGATGCGTCGCACCGTGTAGGCAGGACCACCTCCGATCATCCGAGGAGGAGGAGGAGGAGGCGGAGGAGGCAACAGAGGACTGAGGAAAACAGGCTTGAGGCAGGAGACATGAAAGGTGGGATGGACTCTGAGCGTCCTCGGGAGTTTGAGTCGAACTGCCACCGGATTGATCACCTTCTCCACCACAAACGGACCAATGAACTTCGTAACAACTTCCTAGACTCAGTCCGTAAAGGAAGATCCCGTGTGGCCAACCAGACCCTATCTCCGATGGTGTAGGTGGGAGCGGGGATCCGGCGACGATTCGCCTGGAGCTGATACCGGTCCGAAACTCTAAGGAGTGCCTTTCTGGCCCGATGCCAGGTCCGGTGGCAACGACTGAATATGGGCCTGAACAGAAGGCACTGAGAGCTCCTTCTCCTGAGAAGGGAACAAGGGAGGTTGGTAGCCATACAGGCACTGGAAGGGAGACATCCCAGTGGCAGATGTAGGGAGAGTATTGTGGGCATACTCAACCCAAGGCAACTGAGAGACCCAGGAGGTGGGGTTGGAAGAGGCCAGGCAGCGTAGCGTGGATTCCATCTTCTGGTTGGCTCTCTCCGCCTGACCATTAGATTGGGGGTGAAAACCAGATGTGAGACTGACTGTAGCTCCAATGGCCAAACAGAAGGACTTCCAGACAGCAGAGGTAAACTGAGGGCCACGGTCGGAAACGATATCACTGGGCAACCCGTGGACCCTGAAAACCTCCCTAACCAGGATCTCGGACGTCTCCGAGGCAGAGGGAAGCTTGGCAATTGGCACAAAGTGGGCGAACTTGCTGAATCTGTCCACGATAGTCAGAACGACCGTGTTCCCCTCAGAAGCGGGCAACCCAGTGACAAAGTCCAGGGCCAGATGCGACCATGGTCGCCGGGAATAGGAAGGGGGTGAAGTAGTCCAGAGCTGGGCCGATTGGTACTCTTATTCTGCGCACACACTGGACAGGCAGCAACATAACCCCCGAGTATCCTCGGCCATGGCAGGCCACCAAAAACGCTCTGCGAAGAAACGCCATCGTCCGAGCCACGCCAGGGTGACAAGCCATCTTGCTGGCGTGGGACCATTTGAGGACCGCAGGGACGAACCGACTCAGGCACAAACAACCGACCGGGTGGACCGTTACCGGGACCGGGCTGCGTCCGAAGAGCCGCCATCACCTCCTCCTCAATCTTCCACCTAACAGCTCCCACGACGCAGTTCCGGGGGAGAATTGTCTCGGTCTTGGACCCACTCTCCTCCGTCTTGGAGAACATCCGAGACAAGGCGTCCGCCTTGCCGTTCTTAGATCCAGGTCGGAACGTCAGGGAAAAATTGAATCGGTCCGAAAACAACGACCACCTGGCCTGACGGGAGTTGAGACGCTCTAGCCGATTGCACGTAAGCAAGATTCTTGTGGTCAGTCCAGACAATAAACGGCTGCTCCGCCCCCTCCAACCAGTGGCGCCACTCCTCCAAGGCAAGTTTCACCGCGAGAAGCTCCCGGTTACCCACATCGTAATTCCTCTCCGCAGGCGAAAGGCGACGAGAGTAGTAGGCGCAGGGATGGAGTTTACTGTCCGTGGAGCATCGCTGCGACAGGATGGCGCCAACTCCCACATCAGACGCGTCCACTTCAACGACGTAACTGACGGGCCGTGTCCGGTTGAGAGAGAATCGGTGCGTTGGTGAATCGCCTCTTCAAATCCAGAAACGCTCGATCCGCCTCCGGATTCCACTTGAAGCTCCTGATACTGGAAGTCAAGGCCGTTAACGGAGCAGCCACACGGCTGTAATCCCCGGATGAATCTGCGGTAGAAATTCGCAAACCCCCAAAAATCTCTGGAGCTGCAATCTCGCACCGGGCTGGGCCCATTCCAGAACCGCTCTAACCTTCTCCTGGTCCATCCTAATCTCTCCCCTGGAGATGATGTACCGAGAAAGGATGTCGTGTGGGCGTGAAACTCGCACTTCTCGGCCTTCACGAACAGGCGATTCTCCAACAATCGCTGCAGAACCTGCCGGACATGCTGGACGTGGTCGGAAGGTTCCTTCGAGAAGATCAGAATGTCATCCAGGTAAACAAACACAAAGAGACCGATCATATCTCTCAGGACGTCGTTCACCATACTCTGGAATACCGCTGGAGCATTGGTCAGTCCAAACGGCATCACCTGATACTCGAAGTGACCCATCGGGTGTATTGAAACCCGTCAACCACTCGTCTCCCTCTCTGATCCGGACCATGTGATACGCATTGCGTAGGTCTAGCTTGGTGAACACCGTAGCACCCTGTAAGGAGTCGAAGGCAGAACTCATCAAGGGCAGGGGATACTTGTTCTTGACCGTGATGTCATTCAACCCCCCGATAATCAATACACGGTCGAAGAGAGCCATCCTTCTTACCCACAAAGAAGAATCCTGCCCCCAGGGGTGATGACGAGGGACGAACGAGACCAGCAGCTAGGGACTCCTTGATGTAGGTCTCCAAAGCCTCACGTTCAGGGCGGGAGATACTGTATAACCTTCCCTTGGGGTAGACAGCTCCAGGGAACAGGTTGATGGCACAATCATATGGTCGGTGGGGAGGGGAGTGACAGAGCCTTCTGCTTACTGAACACTTCCCCCAAATCGTGATATGTCTCGGGAACCAGGGACAAATCTGGGGGTTTAGCCTCAATCACCTGACTGGGAACCGAATGGGGACAGGCAGTCTTGAGACAGTTAGCATGACAATCAAGGCTCCAACTCGTTACCTTGCCCGTCACCCAATCGAACGTGGGATTGTGTTCCTTCAGCCAGGGGTATCCAAGGACCAGAGGAACATGGGAAGACGGCAGAATGAAGAATGAAATCATCTCCGAATGATTCCCCGACAACAGCATCTTAACCGGTTCAGTCCTCATCGCGATACGTGCAGACTACTGCCGTTCAGAGTGGTCGCTTCAATGGCTTCCGGCAATTGCTCCTTGGAAAGCCCCAGCTGTTCCACCAACTCGGCATCAAGAAAGCTTCCATCGGCACCTGAATCGATAAAGCGTTAATCGCTAAGCTCTGATTCCTGTTCACAAGGGTAGCCGGGAAACGGGGTCTGACAGAGGTACTGAGAGGTTGAAACTGGCTCGCTAAAAAGTCCTCCCAACTTTAGCGAGCCGGGCAGTTTGACGACCGCCGGGAACAAGTGGAGATGTAATGTCCCGAGCTACCACAGTAGAGGCAGCAGTTGGTCTTACGTCTATGTTGACGCTCCTCCTTGGTTAACCCGTGCCGCCCCACTTGCATGGGTTCAGAATCGGGAGAGAGGACCTCTCCACTAATCCTTTGTGGTGGAGAATGATCGACGTGTTCTGGTCCACCACCCGACCCGACTGGGAACTGAGAAGCTGATCGATTGGACGGACCCCATTGCTTCTCCCTCCTTCGCTCTCGGACTCGATTATCCACCCGAATAGACAAGGCTACCAAGCTGTCCAGGTCACTAGGCTCCGGATAGGAGATCAACTCATCCTTGAGCTGCTCCGACAGACCCTGGTAAAAGGCCGCTTGCAGAGACTCCTCATTCCACCCACTCTCCACAGCCAACGTCTTGAACTCGATCACGAAGTCGGCCACGCTTGCGAGTTCCTTGGTGAAGCGAAAACAGGCGCCTAGCTGCGTCCCTCCCTCGGACGGAATGGTCGAAGAGCTTCCTCATCTCGGCCGTGAACCCCTGGTATGAAGCCATGCAGGGGTCTTGTCGTTCCCAAACGGCTGAAGCCCACTCCAGCGCTCGACCACGCAGCAACTCAATCACAAAGGCTATCCTAGCCTTGTCTGTGGCATAAGAGTAGGGCTGTAGATCGAACACTAACCCACACTGCATAAGGAAAGAACGGCATCTTCCCAGCTCCCCCTCATATTTATCCGGCGTCGGAACCTTGGGCTCACGGAAGGACACAGCTCCAGACGCGGCAGGCGAGATGGGTGAAACCGGTAGTGGATCCTCCACCGGAAACTTGCGCTGGTTCTGGACCTCCGTCAGACCGGTAGAAAGGTTCCGAACTGACAACGCTATCTCCTGTAGTGCCGTGCTATGTTGTCCCAACATCTTCTCCTGATGGGAAATGGCATGGCGAACAGCGTCCAGGTCCGCTGGGTTCATTACTGGCCGGATCGTTCTGTCACGAGTTACAAAGCCAGAACCCAGAAGCAGACCAGGACAAGGTAAGTTGAAACGAAGGTGAGTGTTTATTTACAAATTCAAGAGTGATGCTGAATAATCCAGGGAACAGAGCGGGCGGCGTTGAGTAGTTGTTGGGGGTGCAGTGGTTGATCCAATCATGGCTCGGCGGCCGCCACCACCAGGCAGAGGTTGGATGAAGGTTCCGGACGAGTGATGTTCATGGCTAACGATCCGGCAGGGAATGGATGTTAGGCCAGAGCCTAAGAAGGGTGATGATCAGGACCAGGTGTGCAGATTGCTGATGGGATGCAGGTGCGGAAATCAAGAGAGCTCCCCGAGCGTTCCAGAACCCTCGGGAAACTGGAGATCACGAGCAGAAAAACTAGTCCACAGACAGGACCCGACTCAGACTGCCGGGATCGTTACAAGAATGCTTAGTGTTATTGGACTGGTAGAATGCTTAGTGTTATTGGACTGGTAGAATGCTTAGTGTTATTGGACTGGTATAATGCTTAGTGTTATTGGACTGGTAGAATGCTTAGTGTTATTGGACTGGTAGAATGCTTAGTGTTATTGGACTGGTAGAATGCTTAGTGTTATTGGACTGGTAGAATGCTTAGTGTTATTGGACTGGTAGAATGCTTAGTGTTATTGGACTGGTAGAATGCTTAGTGTTATTGGACTGGTAGAATGCTTAGTGTTATTGGACTGGTAGAATGCTTAGTGTTATTGGACTGGTAGAATGCTTAGTGTTATTGGACTGGTATAATGCTTAGTGTTATTGGACTGGTAGAATGCTTAGTGTTATTGGACTGGTAGAATGCTTAGTGTTATTGGACTGGTATAATGCTTAGTGTTATTGGACTGGTAGAATGCTTAGTGTTATTGGACTGGTAGAATGCTTAGTGTTATTGGACTGGTAGAATGCTTAGTGTTATTGGACTGGTAGAATGCTTAGTGTTATTGGACTGGTAGAATGCTTAGTGTTATTGGACTGGTATAATGCTTAGTGTTATTGGACTGGTAGAATGCTTAGTGTTATTGGACTGGTAGAATGCTTATTGTTTATTGGACTGGTAGAATGCTTAGTGTTATTGGACTGGTAGAATGCTTAGTGTTATTGGACTGGTAGAATGCTTAGTGTTATTGGACTGGTATAATGCTTAGTGTTATTGGACTGGTAGAATGCTTAGTGTTATTGGACTGGTATAATGCTTAGTGTTATTGGACTGGTATAATGCTTAGTGTTATTGGACTGGTAGAATGCTTAATGTTATTGGACTGGTAGAATGCTTAGTGTTATTGGACTGGTAGAATGCTTAGTGTTATTGGACTGGTAGAATGCTTAGTGTTATTGGACTGGTAGAATGCTTAGTGTTACTGGACTGGTAGAATGCTTAGTGTTATTGGACTGGTAGAATGCTTAGTGTTATTGGACTGGTAGAATGCTTAGTGTTATTGGACTGGTAGAATGCTTAGTGTTATTGGACTGGTAGAATGCTTAGTGTTATTGGACTGGTAGAATGCTTAGTGTTATTGGACTGGTAGAATGCTTAGTGTTATTGGACTGGTAGAATGCTTAGTGTTATTGGACTGGTAGAATGCTAAGTGTTATTGGACTGGTAGAATGCTTAGTGTTATTGGACTGGTATAATGCTTAGTGTTATTGGACTGGTAGAATGCTTAGTGTTATTGGACTGGTAGAATGCTTAGTGTTACTGGACTGGTAGAATGCTTAGTGTTATTGGACTGGTAGAATGCTTAGTGTTATTGGACTGGTAGAATGCTTAGTGTTATTGGACTGGTAGAATGCTTAGTGTTATTGGACTGGTAGAATGCTTAGTGTTATTGGACTGGTAGAATGCTTAGTGTTATTGGACTGGTAGAATGCTTAGTGTTATTGGACTGGTAGAATGCTTAGTGTTATTGGACTGGTAGAATGCTTAGTGTTATTGGACTGGTAGAATGCTTAGTGTTATTGGACTGGTATAATGCTTAGTGTTATTGGACTGGTAGAATGCTTAGTGTTATTGGACTGGTATAATGCTTAGTGTTATTGGACTGGTAGAATGCTTAGTGTTATTGGAATGGTAGAATGCTTAGTGTTATTGGACTGGTAGAATGCTTAGTGTTATTGGACTGGTAGAATGCTTAGTGTTATTGGACTGGTAGAATGCTTAGTGTTATTGGACTGGTAGAATGCTTAGTGTTATTGGACTGGTAGAATGCTTAGTGTTATTGGACTGGTAGAATGCTTAGTGTTATTGGACTGGTAGAATGCTTAGTGTTATTGGACTGGTATAATGCTTAGTGTTATTGGACTGGTAGAATGCTTAGTGTTATTGGACTGGTAGAATGCTTAGTGTTATTGGACTAGTAGAATGCTTAGTGTTATTGGACTGGTAGAATGCTTAGTGTTATTGGACTGGTAGAATGCTTAGTGTTATTGGACTGGTAGAATGCTTAGTGTTACTGGACTGGTAGAATGCTTAGTGTTATTGGACTGGTAGAATGCTTAGTGTTATTGGACTGGTATAATGCTTAGTGTTATTGGACTGGTATAATGCTTAGTGTTATTGGACTGGTAGAATGCTTAGTGTTATTGGACTGGTAGAATGCTTAGTGTTATTGGACTGGTATAATGCTTAGTGTTATTGGACTGTCAGACTGTATAAACTGTTAAGACTATTAGACAAGTTGACTACTTGTTGACTACTTGTATTCTGTGTGAATAGCTGGCTAGCTTTGTGATATTAGCATTGATAATAGTTTGTTCGAATAGCTGGCTGGCTGTGTGACAAGCATTAATAGTATTCTGTGTGAGTAGCTGGCTAGCTGTGTGATAATAGCATTAATCAAATCAAATCAAATTGTATTGGTCACATGCGCCGAATAAAACAGGTGCAGACATTACAGTGAAATGCTTACTTACAGCCCTTAACCAACAGTGTATTTATTTTTAACAAAAAAATAAAAAATAAAACAACAACAAAAAAAAGTGTTGAGAAAAAAAGAGCAGAAGTAAAATAAAGTAACAGTAGGGAGACTATATATACAGGGGGGTACCGGTGCAGAGTCAATGTGCGGGGGCACCGGCTAGTTGAGGTAGTTGAGGTAATATGTACATGTGGGTAGAGTTAAAGTGACTATGCATAAATAATTAACAGAGTAGCAGCAGCGTAAAAGGATGGGGTGGGGGGGCAGTGCAAATAGTCCGGGTAGCCATGATTAGCTGTTCAGAAGTCTTATGGCTTGGGGGTAGAAGCTGTTGAGAAGTCTTTTGGACCTAGACTTGGCACTCCGGTACCGCTTGCCGTGCGGTAGCAGAGAGAACAGTCTATGACTAGGGTGGCTGGAGTCTTTGACAATTTTGAGGGCCTTCCTCTGACACCGCCTGGTATAGAGGACCTGGATGGCAGGAAGCTTTGCCCCAGTGATGGGCCGTACGCACTACCCTCTGTAGTGCCTTGCGGTCGGAGGCCAAGCAGTTGCCATGCCAGGCGTTAATGCAACCAGTCAGGATGCTCTCGATGGTGCAGCTGTAGAATTTTTTGAGGATCTGAGGACCCATGCCAAATCTTTTCAGTCTCCTGAGAGGGAATAGGCTTTGTCGTGCCCTCTTCACGACTGTCTTGGTGTGTTTGGACCATGATAGTTGGTTGGTGATGTGGACACCAAGGAACTTGAAGCTCTCAACCTGTTCCACTACAGCCCCGTCGATGAGAATGGGGGCGTGCTCAGTCCTCTTTTTTTTCCTGTAGTCCACAATCATCTCCTTTGTCTTGGTCACGTTGAGGGAGAGGTTGTTGTCCTGGCACCACACGGCCAGATCTCTGACCTCCTCCCCTATAGGCTGTCTCATCATTGTCGGTGATCAGGCCTACCACTGTTGTGTCGTCGGCAAACTTAATGATGGTGTTGGAGTCGTGCCTGGCCATGCAGTCATGGGTGAACAGAGAGTACAGGAGGGGACTGAGCACGCACCCCTCAGGGGCCCCCCGTGTTGAGGATCAGTGTGGCAGATGTGTTGTTACCTACCCTTACCACCTGGGGCGGCCCGGTCAGGAAGTCCAGGATCCAGTTGCAGAGGGAGGTGTTTAGTCCCAGGATCCTTAGCTTAGTGATGAGCTTAGAGGGCACTATGGTGTTGAATGCTGAGCTGTAGTCAATGAATAGCATTCTCACGTAGGTGTTCCTCTTGTCCAGGTGGGAAAGGGCAGTGTGGAGTGCAATAGAGATTGCATCATCTGTGGATCTGTTGGGGCGGTATGCAAATTGGAGTGGGTCTAGGGTTTCTGGGATAATGCTGTTGATGTGAGCCATGACCAGCCTTTCAAAGCACTTCATGGCTACAGACGTCAGTGCTACGGGTCGGTAGTCATTTAGGCAGGTTATCTTAGAGTCCTTGGGCACGGGGACTATGGTGGTCTGCTTGAAACATGTTGGTATTACAGACTCAGTCAGGGACATGTTGAAAATGTCAGTTAAGACACTTGCCAGTTGGTCAGCACATGCTCGGAGTACACGTCCTGGTAATCTGTCTGGCCCTGTGGCCTTGTGAATGTTGACCTGCTTAAAAGTCTTACTCACATCGGCTACGGAGAGCGTGATCACATAGTCATCCGGAACAGCTGGTGCTCTCATGCATGCTTCAGTGTTGCTTGCCTCGAAGCGAGCATAGAAGTGGTTTAGCTCGTCTGGTAGGCTTGTGTCACTGGGCAGCTCGCGGCTGTGCTTCCCTTTGTAGTCTGTAATAGTTTTCAAGCCCTGCCACATCCGACGAGCGTCAGAGCCAGTGTAGTACGATTCAATCTTAGTCCTGTATTGACACTTTGCCTGTTTGATGGTTCGTCGGAGGTCATAGCGGGATTTCTTATAAGCGTCCGGGTTAGAGTCCCGTTCCTTGAAAGCGGCAGCTCTACCCTTTAGCTCAGTGCGGATGTTTCCTGTAATCCATGGCTTCTGGTTGGGGGTATGTACGTACGGTCACTGTGGGGACGACATCATCGATGCACTTATTGATGAAGCCAGTGACTGATGTGGTGTACTCCTCAATGCTGTCTGAAGAATCCCGGAACCTGTTCCAGTCTGTGCTAGCAAAACAGTCCTGTAGCTTAGCATCTGCGTCATCTGACCACTCTTTTATTAACAGAGTCACTGGTGCTTCCTGCTTTAGTTTTTGCTTATAAGCAGGAATCAGGAGGATAGAGTTATGGTCAGATTTGCCAAATGGAGGGCGAGGGAGAGCTTTGTATGCGTCTCTGTGTGTGGAGTAAAGGTGGTCTAGAGTTGTTTTCCCTCTGGTTGCACATTTAACATGCTGGTAGAAATTAGGTAGAACGGATTTAAGTTTCCCTGCATTAAAGTCCCCGGCCACTAGGAGCGCTGCATCTGGATGAGCGTTTTCCTGTTGATTTATGGCCTTGTACTCATTCAGTGCAATCTTAATGCCAGCATAGGTTTGTGGTGGTAAATAGACAGCTATGAAAAATATAGATGAAAACTCTCTTGGTAAATAGTGTGGTCTACAGCTTATCATAAGATACTCTACCTCAGGCGAGCAAAACCTCGAGACTTCCTTAGTATTTGATTTTGTGCACCAGCTGTTGTTTACAAATATACACAGACCGCCACCCCTTGTCTTACCGGAGTCAGCCGTTCTATCCTGCCGATGTAGCGTATAGCCCGCTAGCTGAATGTTATCGTTGTCGTCGTTCAGCCACGACTCGGTGAAACATAAGATATTACAGTTTTTAATGTCCCGTTGGTAGGATAACCGTAATCTTAAGTCATCCAATTTATTTTCAAATGATTGAACGTTGGCTAATAGGATTGATGGAAGAGGCAGTTTACTCGCTCGCCGTCGAATCCTTACAAGGCACCCCGATCTACGTCCACGATATCTCCGTCTCTTCTTCACGCGAATGACGGGGATTTGGGCCTTGTCGGGTGTCTGTATGATATCCTTCGCGGCCGCCTCGTTGAAGAAAAAGTATTCGTCCAATACGAGGTGAGTAATCGCTGTCCTGATATCCAGAAGCTCTTTTTGGTTATAAGAGACGATGGCAGAAACATTATGTACAAAATAAATTACAAATAACGCGGAAAAACACACATAATAGTACAATTGGTTAGAGGGCTGTAAAACGGCAGCCATCTTCTCCGGCGCTATCCTCTGCTATCCTTTAGCTGGCTGTTTGATATTAGTATTAATAGTATTCTGTGTGTATAGCATTGTGACATTAGCATTAATAATTTTCTGTGTGTACATCTGGCTGGCTGTGTGATATTAGTATAAATAGTATTCTGTGTGTATACCTGTGTGACATTAGCATTAAAAGTATTCTGTGTGTATAGCATTGTGACATTAGCATTAATAGTTTTCTCTGTGTATAGCTGGCTGGCTTTATTATGATTAATATTAGTCTGTGTGTAAAGCTGACTGGCTGTGTTCTATTAGTATTAATAGTATTCTATATGTATACCTGTGTGACATTAACATTAATAGTATTATGTGTGTATAACTGTGTGTTATCAGCATTAATAGTAGTAAGTGTTTATAGCTGGCTGGCTGTGTGATATTAGCATTGATATGATTATCTGTGTACAGCTGTGTGACATTAGTGTTAATAGTATTCTGTTTGTATAGCTGTGTGATATTAGCAATAATTGTAGTCTCTGTGTATAGCTGTGTGATATCAGCAATCATTGTAGTCTCTGTGTATAGCTGCGTGATATTGTATAACTGTGTGTTATCAGCATTAATAGTAGTAAGTGTTTATAGCTGGCTGGCTGTGTGTTATTAGCATTAATTGTAGTCTGTGTGTAAAGCTGACTGGCTGTGTGATTTTAGCATTAATATTATTCTGTATGTATAGCTGTGGGGTATTACCATTAATAGTATTATGTGTGTATTGCTGTGTGACATTAATATTAATAGGTTTCTGTGTGTATATGTCACGCCCTGACTTATGGGACTCATGTATGTTGAGTCAGGGTGTGGAGATCTATATTATTATTTCTATGTTTTCATTCTAGGGTTGTGTTTCTATGTTTGGCCGGGTGTGATTCCCAATCAGAGGCAGCTGTCGCTCGTTGTCTCTGATTGGGGATCATACTTAAGTAGCCTGTTGGCAATCATTTGTTGTGGGATCTTGTTCCGTGTATAGGCTTGTATGGTGTTTAGCCTGAGGACTTCACGTTACGTTACGTTGTGTTGTTGTTTTTGTTCGTGTGTTTTTTTAATAAAATGAACATGTATGCATTTCACGCTGCGCCTTGGTCTGACCCGTCCTTCAACGTCCGAGACAGAAGATCCCACCAAACACGGACCAAGCAGCTGCCCAGGAGCAAACACCCTGGACACAGGTGGGGAAGATTTGGCCTTGGGAGGAGATATTTGCGGGGAAAGGACCCTGGGCGAAGGTAGATGCCCAGGCAGGAGAGGAGCAACGGCAACACAGAAGGCGCCGGCTGAGGAGGAAGCCCAATAATTTTTTGGGGGGGGACTAAAGGGGTGGTCGGGGAGCAAGAGAGAAGAGCCCCGACCACTGCGCCCGGTGGGTTTCCAGGTTGAGTCCCTACGACCATGGAAACAAGAGTGGGAACAGTATTATACTGAGGAGTCGGAGGATGACGACGACGACGAGTTTCTGTTCCCTAACTCGTGGGGGCTCCCGGAGGAGTCCTCACTGGAGGAGGAGTCCTCACTGGAGGAGGAGTGCCGAGAGAGAGAGAGAGAAGGATCGGATCTGCAGGGTAAGAGAGGAGGCCACCACAGTACGGGGGCTGATAGCGAGAATAGAGCGGGAGAGCTCCATTCAAGAGGAGGCACTGCAGGAGGCTCGTAGGGAGAAGGAGGAAGTAGACGCACGGAGAGAGGAGCTGGTTAGGCAACATAAGGAGCGTGGGTTAATTGAGGAACCCATGTATGCAGAGATACGCACTGTATCGCCAGTGCGCATGCACAGCCCAGTGCGTTCTGTGCCAGCGCCGCGCACGTGTCGTGCGAGAGTGGGTAGCCAACCATGTACGGGTTGTGCCAGCTCAACGCTCCTGGTCTCCAGTACGCCTCCACGGTCCAGTATATCCTGTGCCAGTCCTACGCACTGTGTTGCCAGTGCACGTTCACAGCCCAGTGCGTCCTGTGTCAGCACCCCGCACGTGCCGTGCGAAAGTGGGCATCCAGCCAGGATGGGTTGTGCCAGCTGTACACTCCAGACCTCCAGTCTCCAAGGTCCAGTATATCCTGCTCCGGTTCTACGCACTGTGTCACCAGTGCACCTCACCAGTCCTGTACGGCCCGTACCTGCTCCTCGCACCAAGCCAGTGGTGTGTGTCCCCAGTCCGGCCCGGCCCGTTCCTGCTTCTCGCACCAGACTAGTGGTGCGTGTTCCCAGTCCGGCCCGGCCCGTTCCTCGCACCAAGCCAGTGGTGCGTGTCGCCAGCCCGGTACGACCCGTACCTGCTCCCCGCACCAGACCAGTGGTGCGTGTTCCCAGTCCGGCCCGTTCCTGTTCCTCGCACCAGACCAGTGGTGCGTGTTCCCAGTCCGGCCCGGCCCGTTCCTCGCACTTTCACAAAAGCTCTCAACCTATAATCTATATACTTATTGTGGACACAGTATGTTTTACATTAGGTATCTTGTTCTTATTAGTTGTTAGTTGTTATTAGTCCCATCCTTCAACTCCATCCAACACCACCCATCTATCTCTTAACACCATCCATATTGGATTTCTATTTGCCATATATATTTCAACTGTACTGTGATGTTTTACAAAAGTTCTGAACCCTTCTATTCTCATTGTTTCTGCAGATTGTAATTTTTTTGTTGCTAAAAGTATTATCTAATTGATTGATTGACTATGACTTTTCAGATCACCCAGTAGTGCTATCTGCAGGGTTAGCTCCAGGTAAATATTGCAATCCTTTAGCCATTCCTGGACATCTGTCAAAAAACAAGCTACAAATTGACAGTACCAAAACAAATGATTCTGTCTCTTCGCAGTAAAATCTGCAGGGCTGGGAAGATTGTATCCCCACATAAATAACATTACATAACATTCTATTGGTAGCAATAATTTTATATAATAATCTAAATTGAAAAATTCTAAGTTGTGAATCCGGCGTCGTTTTGCGTATCAGTTCATAAACACTATGCCATGGAATCGGTACGTCAAAAATCTCTTCCCAACTATTTTGCAATCTATATGGGACGGCTGTCAATCCTTTGTGTCACGATTTAAACTGAATATGAACCCAAATGCAGACAACTACACCGAGCCAGAGAAGGTTTATTTCAAAGTTAAATTGTCCAGGTTTCCAAAAATAGGGGAAGAGCAAGTCCAGGTCTACAGGGAGGGTAACAGATCCAGGGTTCTGAGCAGGAGTGGTACCGTAACGTCCTAGTGTCCGTGGTGAGTCCAAATGTGAGGTCCAGTAGTGGAAAGCAGGATGGTGGTGGCAGGAGTGAAGCAGAGGCAGGAGTCAGGTTCCAATAATCTGTGGCACAGGAGAAATATAAATAGAACAGGCCAAAAACACAAAGAGCGAAAACAAGCAGGTTGAGTCAGCAGCGAGACTAACATGGTCGTCTTGACTATGATCTGACGATGAGTGGCAAGTTTGACCGGGTCTTAAAGGCTGAGGTGATTATGGTGAATGAGCTGCAGCTGGAACCCTGACTCCCGCACACCAGACTTCACTCCTGCAATCAAGGACAGACAGAGGGGAGGGGGAGAGCAGAGAGAGAGCTACCTAGCAGCAGTAGGCCTAACACTTTGGTCCTTAAATGAAATTGGTATACTTTTTTATTTATCACAATTTTATTTAACCAATTATGTTCTTTAATGCGGCCGACAGACAAGTTCCTTACTTTTTCCCCCTTCCACTTTCCTCTTCCATTTTTGTGGTAGTGCTGCAATTATTTGGTTGTAATTTTGGGTAGAGCAGACATTTCCATATGTTTTTGTTAGCTGCATGTGCGACATAACTCCACCAGTCCTACCTATAATATCATTTACAAATATTATATATTTTTAAAACATTTTTTCAAAAATTTATCTTTTTTATCAATTAGTAAATTTTAGTTTAACCACAATATTTGTTGTATTATTTGTTCTGTCATTTCTGGAGGATTAAATTGAAATTGCAACCAACTTTCTATGGCTTATTATAGAAATAGTGATATTTGGGAGATTATTTCCTTTTCAAATAACTGAAAGGGAGAGGTTGTAATCTGAATAAAGGGAAAAAGGCCATTCTTGAACATTGGGTGAGACAATCTTACTAATTTGCTAGATAACCAGTTTGGATTTAAGTATAACTTTTGTATGACTGAAGCTTTTAGTGATAGGTCTAATGCTTTAATATTTAATAATTTCTGTCCTCCGAATTCATATTCATTATAGAAATAGGCCCGTTTAATTTTGTCTGGCTTGCCGTTCCAGATAAAATTTGATATTTTTTTCTCATATAATTTAAAAAACTGTTCGCTAGGCGTAGGCAAGACCATAAGCAAATAGGTAAACTGGGATAATACTAAAGAGTTAATCAGAGTGTCCTGACCTTGGAGATCCCTTTTATTCTCTAGTTAGTTAGGTCAGGGTGTGATTTGGGTGTCCATTCTAGGTTTTCTATTTCTTTGTTGGCAGCTGTCGATCGTTGTCTCTGATTGGGGATCCTACTTAGGCAGCCTTTTTCCCACCTTAGTTTGTGGGATCTTGTTTCGGGTTTTGTGTAGTGGCGTTGTAGCCTGCAGTACTTTACGTTCGTGTGTATGTTGTTGTTTGGTCTTTATTCAGTAAATAAATTAATATGTTCGCCTACCACGCTGCACCTTGGTCCGAGCCGTCAATCCACAGAAGATCCCACCACCAACGGACCAGGAGGAGCAGACACCCTGGACACAGGTGGGGAAGACATTCTGGACATGGGAGGAGATATTGGCCGGTAAGGGACCCTTGGCGAAGGAAGAAGCACAGGCAGGAGAGAAAAAAACGGCGACTCAAAAGGTCCCGATCACGAAGGAAGCCCGAGAGGCAGCCCCAAGATAATTTTTTGATAGGGGGCACACGGGGTGGTCGGCGACGCAGTAGGAGGCCCTGAAAGGGCTGACTGTGGAGGAGGAGGAGGAGGAGGAGGAGGAGGAGGAGGAGGAGGCCGCTATGATAGAGGCCCTCCAAGACCTGCAGCTCAGCACTCTGAGAGAGGAGACCACCACCTTACGGGGGGCTGTTAGCTGAGAGGGAGCAGGAGATCTCCCTTCAGAGGGAGGCGCTGCAGGAGACCCACAGGGAGAAGGAGTCAGTGGATAAACTGAGAGAGGAGCTGGCCAGGCAACAGGAGGATCTGAGAGAGGAGTTAACCCCTCCAGCTTTAAGGTGCGTGGGACCATTCAGGCACCCTGTTATGCATGTTATGTATGTTATGTAACTTTGTCTCCAGTGCACATTCACAGACCGGTGCGCTTGGTGCCTGCGCCATGCACTTGCCGGGCTAAAGTGAGCGTCCAGCCAGGAAGGGTTGTGCCTGCTCCTCGCACCAGACCAGTGGTGCGTTTCCCCAGCCAGGTACGGCCCGTGCCTTCTCCTTTTTCTTTATATCTCTAATCTCTCTCCCTCTCCTTTTTCTTTATATCTCTAATCTCTCTCCCTCTCCTTTCTCTTTATATCTCTAATCTCTCTCCCTCTCCTTTGTCTTTATGTCTCTAATCTCTCTCCCTCTCCTTTCTCTTTATATCTCTTATCCCTCTCCTTTCTCTTTATATCTCTAATCTCTCTCCCTCTCCTTTGTCTTTATATCTCTAATCTCTCTCCCTCTCCTTTCTCTTTATATCTCTCTCCCTCTCCCTTCTCTTTATATCTCTAATCTCTCTCCCTCTCCTTTCTCTTTATATCTCTCTCCCTCTCCTTTCTCTTTATATCTCTAATCTCTCTCCCTCTCCTTTCTCTTTATATCTCTCTCCCTCTCCTTTCTCTTTATATCTCTAATCCCTCTCCCTCTCCTTTCTCTTTATATCTCTCTCCCTCTCCCTTCTCTTTATATCTCTAATCTCTCTCCCTCTCCCTTCTCTTTATATCTCTAATCTCTCTCCCTCTCCTTTCTCTTTATATCTCTCTCCCTCTCCTTTCTCTTTATATCTCTCTCCCTCTCCTTTCTCTTTATATCTCTAATCTCTCTCCCTCTCCTTTCTCTTTATATCTCTCTCCCTCTCCTTTGTCTTTATATCTCTAATCTCTCTCCCTCTCCTTTGTCTTTATATCTCTAATCTCTCTCCCTCTCCTTTCTCTTTATATCTCTAATCTCTCTCCCTCTCCTTTCTCTTTATGTCTCTAATCTCTCTCCCGCTCCTTTCTCTTTATATCTCTCTCCATCTCCTTTCTCTTTATATCTCTAATCTCTCTCCCTCTCCTTTCTCTTTATATCTCTAATCTCTCTCCCTCTCCTTTCTCTTTATATCTCTCTCCCTCTCCTTTCTCTTTATATCTCTAATCTCTCTCCCTCTCCTTTCTCTTTATATCTCTCTCCCTCTCCTTTCTCTTTATATCTCTAATCTCTCTCCCTCTCCTTTCTCTTTATATCTCTAATCTCTCTCCCTCTCCTTTCTTTTTATATCTCTAATCTCTCTCCCTCTCCTTTCTCTTTATATCTCTCTCCCTCTCCTTTCTCTTTATATCTCTAATCTCTCTCCCTCTCCTTTCTCTTTATATCTCTCTCCCTCTCCTTTCTCTTTATATCTCTCTCCCTCTCCCTTCTCTTTATATCTCTAAACTCTCTCCCTCTCCTTTCTCTTTATATCTCTAATCTCTCTCCCTCTCCTTTCTCTTTATATCTCTAATCTCTCTCCCTCTCCTTTCTCTTTATATCTCTAATCTCTCTCCCTCTCCTTTCTCTTTATATCTCTAATCTCTCTCCCTCTCCTTTCTCTTTATATCTCTCTCCCTCTCCTTTCTCGTTATATCTCTCTCCCTCTCCTTTCTCTTTATATCTCTAAACTCTCTCCCTCTCCTTTCTCTTTATATCTCTAATCTCTCTCCCTCTCCTTTCTCTTTATATCTCTAATCTCTCTCCCTCTCCTTTCTCTTTATATCTCTCTCCCTCTCCCTTCTCTTTATATCTCTAATCTCTCTCCCTCTCCTTTCTCTTTATATCTCTCTCCCTCTCCTTTCTCTTTATATCTCTAATCTCTCTCCCTCTCCTTTCTCTTTATATCTCTCTCCCTCTCCTTTCTCTTTATATCTCTAATCTCTCTCCCTCTCCTTTCTCTTTATATCTCTAATCTCTCTCCCTCTCCTTTCTCTTTATATCTCTAATCTCTCTCCCTCTCCTTTCTCTTTATATCTCTAATCTCACTCCCTCTCCTTTCTCTTTATATCTCTCTCCCTCTCCTTTCTCGTTATATCTCTCTCCCTCTCCTTTCTCTTTATATCTCTAAACTCTCTCCCTCTCCTTTCTCTTTATATCTCTAATCTCTCTCCCTCTCCTTTCTCTTTATATCTCTAATCTCTCTCCCTCTCCTTTCTCTTTATATCTCTCTCCCTCTCCCTTCTCTTTATATCTCTAATCTCTCTCCCTCTCCTTTCTCTTTATATCTCTCTCCCTCTCCTTTCTCTTTATATCTCTAATCTCTCTCCCTCTCCTTTCTCTTTATATCTCTCTCCCTCTCCTTTCTCTTTATATCTCTAATCTCTCTCCCTCTCCTTTCTCTTTATATCTCTCTCCCTCTCCCTTCTCTTTATATCTCTAATCTCTCTCCCTCTCCCTTCTCTTTATATCTCTAATCTCTCTCCCTCTCCTTTCTCTTTATATCTCTCTCCCTCTCCTTTCTCTTTATATCTCTCTCCCTCTCCTTTCTCTTTATATCTCTAATCTCTCTCCCTCTCCTTTCTCTTTATATCTCTCTCCCTCTCCTTTGTCTTTATATCTCTAATCTCTCTCCCTCTCCTTTCTCTTTATATCTCTAATCTCTCTCCCTCTCCTTTCTCTTTATGTCTCTAATCTCTCTCCCGCTCCTTTCTCTTTATATCTCTCTCCCTCTCCTTTCTCTTTATATCTCTAATCTCTCTCCCTCTCCTTTCTCTTTATATCTCTAATCTCTCTCCCTCTCCTTTCTCTTTATATCTCTCTCCCTCTCCTTTCTCTTTATATCTCTAATCTCTCTCCCTCTCCTTTCTCTTTATATCTCTCTCCCTCTCCTTTCTCTTTATATCTCTAATCTCTCTCCCTCTCCTTTCTCTTTATATCTCTCTCCCTCTCCCTTCTCTTTTATATCTCTAATCTCTCTCCCTCTCCCTTCTCTTTATATCTCTAATCTCTCTCCCTCTCCCTTCTCTTTATATCTCTAATCTCTCTCCCTCTCCTTTCTCTTTATATCTCTCTCCCTCTCCTTTCTCTTTATATCTCTCTCCCTCTCCTTTCTCTTTATATCTCTAATCTCTCTCCCTCTCCTTTCTCTTTATATCTCTCTCCCTCTCCTTTGTCTTTATATCTCTAATCTCTCTCCCTCTCCTTTCTCTTTATATCTCTAATCTCTCTCCCTCTCCTTTCTCTTTATATCTCTAATCTCTCTCCCGCTCCTTTCTCTTTATATCTCTCTCCCTCTCCTTTCTCTCTTTATATCTCTAATCTCTCTCCCTCTCCTTTCTCTTTATATCTCTAATCTCTCTCCCTCTCCTTTCTCTTTATATCTCTCTCCCTCTCCTTTCTCTTTATATCTCTAATCTCTCTCCCTCTCCTTTCTCTTTATATCTCTCTCCCTCTCCTTTCTCTTTATATCTCTAATCTCTCTCCCTCTCCTTTCTCTTTATATCTCTCTCCCTCTCCCTTCTCTTTATATCTCTAATCTCTCTCCCTCTCCCTTCTCTTTATATCTCTAATCTCTCTCCCTCTCCTTTCTCTTTATATCTCTAATCTCTCTCCCTCTCCTTTCTCTTTATATCTCTCTCCCTCTCCTTTCTCTTTATATCTCTAATCTCTCTCCCTCTCCTTTCTCTTTATATCTCTAATCTCTCTCCCTCTCCTTTCTCTTTATGACGCTACAAGCTTGGCACACCTGTATTTGGGGAGTCTCTCCCATTCTTCTCTGCAGATCCTCTCAAGCTCTGTCAGGTTGGATGGGGAGCGTTGCTGCACAGCGTTTTCAGGTCTCTCCAGAGATGTTTGGTCAGGTTCAAGTCCGGGCTCTGGCAGGGCCATTCAGACTTGTCCCGAAGCCACTCCTGCATTGTCTTGGCTGTGTGCTTAGGGTCATTGTCCTGTTGGAAGGTGAACTATCGCCCCAGTCTGAGGTCCTGAGTGCTCTGGTGCAGGTTTTCATCAAGGATCTCTCTGTACTTTGCTCCGTTAATCTTTGCCTCGTTCCTGACTAGTCTCCATGTCCCTGCCGCTGAAAAACATCCCCACAGCATGATGCGGCCACCACCATGCTTCACCATAGGGATGGTGGCAGGTTTCCTGGAGATTTGATGCTTGGCATTCAGGCCAAAGAGCTCAATCTTGGTTTCATCACACCAGAGATTCTGGTCCTTTAGGTGCCTTTTGGCAAACTCCAACGGGCTGTCATGTGCCTTTTACTGAGGAGTGGCTTCCGTCTTGCCACTCCTCAGGAACACTAGAGCTCTGTCAGAGTGACCATCGGGTTTTTGGTCACCTCCCTGATCAAGGCCCTTCTCCCCCGATTGCTCAGTTTGCCCGGGCGGCCAGCTCTAGGAAGAATCTCGGTGGTTCCAAACTTCTTCCATTTAAAAACGATGGAGGCCACTGTGCTCTTGGGGACCTTCAATGCTGCAGATTCTTTTTTTTTTTTTTTTTTTTATACATTTGCAAGCATTTCTAAAAACCTGTTTTCTCTTTGTCATTATGGGGTATTGTGCATAGATTGATGAGGAAGAAAAACACATTTAATACGTTTTAGAATAAGGCTGTAACATAACAACATGTGGGAAAGGAAAGTGGTTTGAATATGTTCCGAATGCACTGCACATCTCTTATCTCCCTTCCTCTCCTATGCCTCTCACCAATTTCATTTCAAAGGGATTTTTTTGGCATGGGAAACGTATGTTAGCATTGCCAAAGCAAGTGAAATAGATAATAAACAAAAGTGAAATAAACAATAAATATTAACAGTAAACATTACTCACAAAAGTTCCAAAATAATAAAAACATTTCAAGTGTCATATGTCCATGTACGGTGTTGTAGGATATAAAAATTTATTAAATCAAACAAAACTATTCTACACTTTATCTCTGGGACCCTCAAGATGACAAATCAGAGCAAGATTACTGAATGTAAGTACCTTATCTACCTTCAGATGTGAATGTATCAAACCTGTTGCCGTGATAAGTGTTTTGTTGTTGTGCACTAACCTCAAACAATAGCATGTAATATTTTTTGCTGTAATAGCTACTGTAAATTGGACATTGCAGTTAGATTAACAATAATTTAAGCTTTCTGCCCATGTAAGACACGTATATGTCCCAGAAAAATGGCTGCTGTTTACAACGTAGTTGTAGTCACATTATGCATATTGAGCAACAACTGTCCTGTTTACGGGACACCGATTCAGTAGAGGTTTTAACTGGAAGCCAATGTAGAGAGGCTAGCACTGGAGTAATATGATCACATATGTTGGTTCAGGTCAGTATTCTAGCAGCCATGTTTAGCACTAACTGAAGTTTATTTAGTGCTTTATCCAGGTAGCCGGAGAGTAGAGCATTGCAGTAGTCTAATCTAGAAGGGACAAAAGCATGGATTAGCTTTTCTGCATAATTTTTTGGACAAAACTTTTCAGATTTTTGCAATGTTACAAAGATGGAAAGCAGCTGTCCTCAAAATATTCTTGATACGTTCGTCAAAGGATAGATCAGGGTCCATAGTAACGCCGAGGTCCTTCACAGTTTTATTTGAGACGACTGTACAACCATCTAATTGTCAGATCCAACAGCAGATCTCTTTGTTTCTTGGGACCTAGAACTACCATGTCTGTTTTGTCCGAGTTTAAAAGTAAAACAATTTGCCACCATCCACTTCCTTATGTCTGAAACACAGGCTTCCAGGTTAGGTCATTTTGGGGCTTCACCATGTTTCATTGAAATGTCCAGCTGTGTGTCGTCTAGCAGTGAAGGTTGTGTTTTCAAATGGCATCACCAAGAGGTAACATATATAGTGAAAAAAGTAGTGGTCCTAAAACGGAACCTTGGGGAACGCCGAAACTTACAATTGATTTGTCAGAGAACAAACCATCCACAGACACTAACGGATATCTTTCCGACAGATACGATCTAAACCAGGCAATAACTTTTCAGTGTAGATCAATTAGGGTTTCTAATCTCTCCAAAATAATGGTCACTAAGGTCTAGGAGCACGAGGACAGATGCAGAGCCTTGGTCTGACGCCATTAAAAGGTCATTTATCACCTTCACGAGTGTAGTCTCAGTGCTATGATGGGGTCTAAAACCAGACTGAAGCGTTTCCTATACATTATTTGTCTTCAGGAAGGCAGTGAGTTGCTGCACAACAGCTTTTTCTAACATTTTGAGAGGAATGGGAGATTCGATATAGGCCGATAGTTTTTTACATTTTCCAGGTCAAGGTTTGGGTTTTTCAAGAGAGGCTTTATTACTTCCACTATTAGTGAGTTTGGTTCACATCCAGTGGATAGGGAGCCATTTATTATGTTCAACATAGGAGGGCCAAGCACAGGAAGTAGCTCTTTCAGTAGTTTAGTTGGAATAGGGTCCAGTATGCAGCTTGAAGGATTAGAGGCCATGATTATTTTCATGTACGTGTCGAGATACAGGATTAAAAAACTTGAGTGTCTCCATTGATCCTAGGTCCTGGCAGTTATGTGCAGACTCAGGACATTTGAGCTTTGGAGAAATACGTAGATTCAAAGAGGAATCCGTAATTTACTTTCTAATGATCATGATCTTTTCGTCAAAGAAGTTAATGAATTCATCACTGCTGAAGTGAAAGGCATCCTCTCTTGTTGAATGCTGCTTTTTAGTTAGCTTTACGACACTATCAAATATAAATGTTGCATTGTTCTTATTCTCCTCAATTAGGTTGGAAAAATAGGATGATCGAGCAGCAGTGAGGGCTCTGCACGATACTGCCTTTCCGAGCTAGACGGAAGACTTCCCGTTTGGTGGAGCGCCATTATCCCAGTGCCATCTGGAGCCGTGGCGACAACAGAGATGTGATGGAGGAATGGCAATGAAAGAAGGAAGGGAGAGAAGGATGGGGGGTGCAGGGGAAGGAGGGAGGAACGGGAGGAGGATCGGGAACAGAAGAAAGAATGAGGGAGGAGAGAAGGGTAGTGGGGCATTCCAGAGGAGCTGATGATTTAAATGATAAAAGAGAAGTCAGCTGGTCTCCACATGGGCAGTGAGGGGAAAAAAGTATTTGATCCCCTGCTGATTTTGTATATTTGCCCACTGACATGACATGGTAGGTTTATTTGAACAGTGAGAGACAGAATAACAACAAAAAAATCCAGAAAAACACATGTCAAAAATGTTATGAAAGATTTGCATTTTAATGAGGGAAATAAGTATTTGACCCCTCTGCAAAACATGACTTAGTACTTGGTGGCAAAACCCTTGTTGGCAATCACAGAGGTCAGACGTTTCTTGTAGTTGGCCACCAGGTTTGCACACATCTCAGGAGGGAATTTGTTCCACTCCTCTTTGCAGATCTTCTCCAAGTCATTAAGGTTTCGAGGCTGACGTTTGGCAACTCAAACCTTCAGCTCCCGCCACAGATTTACTATGGGATTAAGGTCTGGAGACTGGCTAGGCCACTCCAGGACCTTAATGTGCTTCTTCTTGAGCCACTCCTTTGTTGCCTTGGTCGTGTGTTTTGGGTCATTGTCATGCTGGAATACCCATCCACGACCCATTTTCAATGCCCTGGCTGAGGGAAGGAGGATCTCACCCAAGATTTGACGGTACATGGCCCCGTCCATCGTCCCTTTGATGCAATGAAGTTGTCCCGTCCCCTTAGCAGAAAAACCCCCCCAAAGCATAATGTTTCCACCTCCATGTTTGACGGTGGGAATGGTGTTCTTGGGGTCATAGGCAGCATTCCTCCTCCTCCAACCACGGCGAGTTGAGTTGATGCCAAAGAGCTCGATTTTGGTCTCATCTGACCACAACACTTTCACCCAGTTCTCCTCTGAATCAGTCAGATGTTCATTGGCAAACTACAGATGGCCCTGTTTATGTGCTTTCTTGAGCAGGGGGACCTTGTGGACGCTGCAGGATTTCAGTCCTTCACAGCGTAGTGTGTTAACAATTGTTTTCTTGGTGACTATGGTCCCAGCTGCCTTGAGATCATTGACAAGATCCTCCCGTGTAGTTCTGGGCTGATTCCTCACAGTTCTCATGATCATTGCAACTGCACGAGGTGAGATCTTGCATGGAGCCCCAGGCCGAGGGAGATTGACAGTTATTTTGTGTTTCTTCCATTTGCGAATAATCACACCAACTGTTGTCACCTTCTCACCAAGCTACTTGGCGATGGTCTTGTAGCCCATTCCAGCCTTGTATAGGTCTACAATCTTGTCCCTGACATCCTTGGAGAGGTCTTTGGTCTTGGCCATGGTGGAGAGTTTGGAATCTGATTGATTGATTGCTTCTGTGTACAGGTGTCTTTTATACAGGTAACAAACTGAGATTAGGAGCACTCCCTTTAAGAGTGTGCTCCTAATCTCAGCTCATTACCTGTATAAAAGACACCTGGGAGCCAGAAATCTTTCTGATTGAGAGGGGGTCAAATACTTATTTCCATCATTAAAATGCAAATCAATTTATAACATTTTTGACATGTGTTTTTCTTGATTTTGTTGTTGTTATTCTGTCTCTCACTGTTCAAATAAACCTACCATTAAAATGATGGACTGATCATTTGTTTGTCAGTGGGTAAATGTACAAAATCAGCAGGGGATCAAATACTTTTGATCACTGTATAATGAATCAGCTGGTCTCTACATATATAATGAATCAGCTGGTCTCTACATATATAATGAATCAGCTGGTCTCTACATGTATAATGAATCAGCTGGTCTCTACATATATAATGAATCAGCTGGTCTCTACATATATAATGAATCAGCTGGTCTCTACATATATAATGAATCAGCTGGTCTCTCACATATATAATGAATCAGCTGGTCTCTACATGTATAATGAATCAGCTGGTCTCTACATATATAATGAATCAGCTGGTCTCTACATATATAATGAATCAGCTGGTCTCTACATGTATAATGAATCAGCTGGTCTCTACATATATAATGAATCAGCTGGTCTCTACATGTATAATGAATCAGCTGGTCTCTACATATATAATGAATCAGCTGGTCTCTTTATGTATAATGAATCAGCTGGTCTCTACATGTATAATGAATCAGCTGGTCTCTACATGTATAATGAATCAGCTGGTCTCTACATGTATAATGAATCAGCTGGTCTCTACATGTATAATGAATCAGCTGGTCTCTACATATATAATGAATCAGCTGGTCTCTACATATATAATGAATAAGCTGGTCTCTACATATATAATGAATCAGCTGGTCTCTACATATATAATGAATAAGCTGGTCTCTACATATATAATGAATCAGCTGGTCTCTACATATATAATGAATAAGCTGGTCTCTACATGTATAATGAATCAGCTGGTGTCTACGTGTATAATGAATAAGCTGGTCTCTACATATATAATGAATCAGCTGGTCTCTACATGTATAATGAATCAGCTGGTCTCTACATGTATAATGAATTAGCTGGTCTCTACACGTATAATGAATCAGCTGGTCTCTACATATATAATGAATCAGCTGGTCTCTACATATATAATGAATCAGCTGGTCTCTACATGTATAATGAATCAGCTGGTCTCTATATGTATAATGAATCAGCTGGTCTCTACATGTATAATGAATCAGCTGGTCTCTACATATATAATGAATCAGCTGGTCTCTACATGTATAATGAATCAGCTGGTCTCTACATGTATAATGAATCAGCTGGTCTCTACATGTATAATGAATCAGCTGGTCTCTATATGTATAATGAATCAGCTGGTCTCTACATGTATAATGAATCAGCTGGTCTCTACACGTATAATGAATCAGCTGGTCTCTACATGTATAATGAATCAGCTGGTCTCTACATATATAATGAATCAGCTGGTCTCTACATGTATAATGAATCAGCTGGTCTCTACATGTATAATGAATCAGCTGGTCTCTATATGTATAATGAATCAGCTGGTCTCTACATATATAATGAATCAGCTGGTCTCTACATGTATAATGAATCAGCTGGTCTCTACATGTATAATGAATCAGCTGGTCTCTATATGTATAATGAATCAGCTGGTCTCTACATGTATAATGAATCAGCTGGTCTCTACATGTATAATGAATCAGCTGGTCTCTACGTGTATAATGAATCAGCTGGTCTCTACATGTATAATGAATCAGCTGGTCTCTACATGTATAATGAATCAGCTGGTCTCTACGTGTATAATGAATCAGCTGGTCTCTACGTGTATAATGAATCAGCTGGTCTCTACATGTATAATGAATCAGCTGGTCTCTACGTGTATAATGAATCAGCTGGTCTCTACATGTATAATGAATCAGCTGGTCTCTACATATATAATGAATCAGCTGGTCTCTACATGTATAATGAATCAGCTGTTCTCTACATATATAATGAATCAGCTGGTCTCTACATATATAATGAATCAGCTGGTCTCTACATGTATAATGAATCAGCTGGTCTCTACATATATAATGAATCAGCTGGTCTCTACATGTATAATGAATCAGCTGGTCTCTACATATATAATGAATCAGCTGGTCTCTACATGTATAATGAATCAGCTGGTCTCTATATGTATAATGAATCAGCTGGTCTCTACATATATAATGAATCAGCTGGTCTCTACATATATAATGAATAAGCTGGTCTCTACATGTATAATGAATCAGCTGGTCTCTACATGTATAATGAATCAGCTGGTCTCTACATGTATAATGAATCAGCTGGTCTCTACATATATAATGAATCAGCTGGTCTCTACATATATAATGAATCAGCTGGTCTCTACATATATAATGAATAAGCTGGTCTCTACATGTATAATGAATCAGCTGGTCTCTACATGTATAATGAATCAGCTGGTCTCTACATGTATAATGAATCAGCTGGTCTCTACATATATAATGAATAAGCTGGTCTCTACATGTATAATGAATCAGCTGGTCTCTACATATATAATGAATAAGCTGGTCTCTACATGTATAATGAATCAGCTGGTCTCTACATGTATAATGAATCAGCTGGTCTCTACATGTATAATGAATCAGCTGGTCTCTACATATATAATGAATCAGCTGGTCTCTACATATATAATGAATCAGCTGGTCTCTACATATATAATGAATAAGCTGGTCTCTACATGTATAATGAATCAGCTGGTCTCTACATGTATAATGAATCAGCTGGTCTCTACATGTATAATGAATCAGCTGGTCTCTATATGTATAATGAATCAGCTGGTCTCTACATATATAATGAATCAGCTGGTCTCTACATATATAATGAATAAGCTGGTCTCTACATGTATAATGAATCAGCTGGTCTCTACATGTATAATGAATCAGCTGGTCTCTACATGTATAATGAATCAGCTGGTCTCTACATATATAATGAATCAGCTGGTCTCTACATATATAATGAATCAGCTGGTCTCTACATATATAATGAATAAGCTGGTCTCTACATGTATAATGAATCAGCTGGTCTCTACATGTATAATGAATCAGCTGGTCTCTACATGTATAATGAATCAGCTGGTCTCTACATATATAATGAATAAGCTGGTCTCTACATGTATAATGAATCAGCTGGTCTCTACATGTATAATGAATCAGCTGGTCTCTACATGTATAATGAATCAGCTGGTCTCTACATATATAATGAATAAGCTGGTCTCTACATGTATAATGAATCAGCTGGTCTCTACATATATAATGAATCAGCTGGTCTCTACATATATAATGAATAAGCTGGTCTCTACATGTATAATGAATCAGCTGGTCTCTACATGTATAATGAATCAGCTGGTCTCTACATGTATAATGAATCAGCTGGTCTCTACATGTATAATGAATCAGCTGGTCTCTACATGTATAATGAATCAGCTGGTCTCTACATGTATAATGAATCAGCTGGTCTCTACGTGTATAATGAATCAGCTGGTCTCTACATGTATAATGAATCAGCTGGTCTCTACATATATAATGAATAAGCTGGTCTCTACATGTATAATGAATCAGCTGGTCTCTACATATATAATGAATAAGCTGGTCTCTACATGTATAATGAATCAGCTGGTCTCTACGTGTATAATGAATCAGCTGGTCTCTACATGTATAATGAATCAGCTGGTCTCTACATGTATAATGAATCAGCTGGTCTCTACATGTATAATGAATCAGCTGGTCTCTACATGTATAATGAATCAGCTGGTCTCT